>NW_006772098.1:1099826-1161607 GCF_000442215.2 Lipotes vexillifer
ATTCCTGCTATGAGATTGAAGCCTATGACTACATTGGAACGGTCAGGCTACATGGCACATGGACACAAAATGTTTGCTTGATGGCCTCACTGAAAGGTTAGTCATAAAAAATAAAAGAAAATAGCTATAAAATTTGGCTGCCTCGTTTATATTTTGTATTAAGCGTTGGCTGTTTTCAGCTTATTCTTGTGGCCTTCATTTCAGGCCTCCTGTCAATTTTTTCTGTCCTTTCAGCTTGGCATGCCTTCGTTAGGCAAATAACCCATACAAAAACATTGTTTTGTAAGTGTGTGTATGCTTCTGTCAATTGTTAAAGGTCAACGTTTACCAAATTGTTTAATGTTTTTTTAAAACTTTTTGCAACTTCCTATTGCATCTTGCGTCTTACATACAAAGCATGTCTGTCAGCAAGAAACCAAACGTACATGACCTTCACAAAGGTAGTGGAATTAGCAAAGGTTTTTTGTAGAATATGCCAGGAGGGGGATTGTGGTTTTGCCTCTGTCTTAGCTCTCTTAATCTGTTTAACACTCAGGAAAATGTCTTTGGTAAACTGTAGCCTACCAGTGTATTTGCAAGGACTAGTAAAGGTAAATTTTCTAGCAATGTCGCTGTTATAGTTACTCATGTTTTTTCTCCTCATTCTCTCCTCACATCATTCTGTTGGGGAGGGTATGTGTCTATTATGATGTAACCAAGACTACTCCCATCTAGTTATCAAAATGCCTCCAGATTTCTGGGGTCACTGTTATGGAAAACCTGGAGATTTCTCTGGATTATAAACATGTGCAATTAATGGGTCCTTCACTCACATAAATTCTACCTATTCTCCCTTTTAGTAAAAGTAAAATACAGACTACTATGTTTCTTATGCCAGAAACCCAAGCTTTGTCTTTATTATATCCCAGATTCTACCAATCTCTATGTCCAGTTGCTTCTACAACTGAAATCTCTCTTTAATCCATTTCTCACCATAGTGGGCAACAATCAATTACTCTCTGGCCTATTGCATTAGGGAAAATTATCCAATACTTGAGAATGAAACTCAAAAGAGGACTGTACGTCCTTTCAGTATCATACTGGGACACTAATAAGCCCACCCAAAGATTATTTGATTTTTTAGGAGCATGTATCATTTTTGGCTTTGCTATTTACTATTAATGGATAGACTCTAGGAAATTACATAGTAACTTGTAGGCTTGTGATCAGTAGAGATACAAATAATTTCTGACCAAAAAAAACCTCACCAAAAACCAAAAAAAAAAAAGTTCTCTAGTTTTTTGTCCTTTAGGAAATTAACCAAATTTGTCTCTAACCAAAAAAAAAAATTTTTTTTGGTTCCTCAAATGCTGCTTGAATTCATTTTAAGATCTTGGTGAATTCACTCATTAATTTACTGGTTAAATAATTTTGACATTTATTTCTTTTCTATTTCCATGAGAGTTACGTTTTAACTTTTGAAAATTATACTGTGATGACTGTAACAGTCTTTATTGCTCATCCTAATCTGGTTGCCACACTATTGCTGGAGTGATATATCTAATAAGCAAATCTCATCATACATGTATGTGCATATATACTTCAATATAATTGTCATTTAAGTGCTTCCTCAAATCAATTATAAAATAAGATGCAACATTAGAATATGTAACTTCCTCTAAAAATGTACATAGAGCTTCAGAAAATATACTAACTAGGTTTGTGATACCTTGAAGAAAACAGCCTATACCATTTGTGCTGCTGGGCTTTATACTAATTTTCAAATCTTTAATGTGAACATTTATCATGAAGAATATTACACTGAAAATTGTTTTTGAACTCCTCTGTCACCTCAACTGAGTGCTTATTATTTTATTATGTTTTTATTGGCATATAGTTGTTTTACAATGTTGTGTTAGTTTTTACCGTACAGTGGAGTTTCCTGTGCTATACAGCAGGTTCTTATTAGTTATCTATTTTATACATATTAGTGCATATATATGTCAATCCCAATCTCCCTCTTCATGCCACCACTACCCTCCTGCTTCCCCCCCTTAGTATACACTGAAATTTTTATTTTATCTGAAATAGGCTATAGTATTAATGTAAATTGAAACCTGAGCTGTATACACTGGCAAGATTATGCAATATAATTTCCAGTATATTAAAATATTCTCTGTATTATAAGAAAATGGATTTCTGCATCACTACTTTATTGTACCATGCATGCAGTCTAAGTAACTAAAGCATTGAAAGAAATAGTACTGTGTGTTTATAAATGCAGTCTACGTCATTGAAAACATTTAAAAAGTAGCTAACGCATGCACATATTTAAATAATCTTTCTTTGGAAAGGCAATAAAGATGCCAAAATTAAAGTCCCTTCACAAATAGCTTCTCAAACAACTTCCTGTACAAACAATAATTTATGCTAAGTGAGCAGTAAAGAACTGCAATTCATTCAGTTCAATTGCTTTTGCATTATCCAATGTGAGCGAGAAACAACCTAGTAAGAAATTGTTTTGAATTCATAAATGCGTGTTCTTGTATATTCAGTGCAAATCTAACCAATAGAAAATTCTAAATTTTCAGTTTCCATGCTGACTTATATTTTCACTCTGAAGTCTGGGTCAGAGGCACAAAACCGTGTGAAAACTGCCAAAGCTTCTTGGCCAACTGACATTCATAGTTTTTAGAAAAACATTGTAAATAATGTCCAGCCTATAGATCCAAGGACAATTAATTCAAAGTGAGGAACAATACATATTAAAGTGTGAAGAAACTTAGAAGTCATTTCCTTAAAAAGTGTTATAGAGATGTTTTCCCTTACAGTTTACCTTGTCATTCATTTTTGGTGTGTGTTTAGAATATACTAAAATGCAAGAAGTAGATTTTCTGGAAAAAACTGAGATCAACTTCTGTCTTTCTTTTCTGTCTATTGAAACAACATAAATTTCAGCAATGGCTTATTTTTTTCCACAAAAGTGTAAATTCACCTTTTTAAAGAATTTTAATCTTTAAAAGTCTACTTGAGAATAAGCATTTGGCCAGGGGACTTTAATTCACAAGCATACTCCTTTTGTCAACATCAGTGGTCTTACTATAGATTATCTATGAAGGCTATAATCACAAAGAAAAATACATGGTTTGATGGCAATTCCAGTCTTGAGAAACCTAATGATTTTTTTAATAACTAGAACAGTCTTATTTACTCATCATACATAACCTCACTTATCCCGATAAAATTTCCATTAAATTACTTGTAATTTTTATTAAAATGATACATAAATGGAGTTTTAAAAGTTGAAGACTATTTGAAGTAGCCCATGTCTCGTTCCACACTCACTATATTGCCTACTTTGCATACATTCATTTTTAACTCTTTTCTATTTTGTTTGGTATTTTCTGATGTGTCTAAATAAATTATTTATAATGTTAATTCTTGATTTTTCAATTTTAGGCATAACCTATTGCTTTTGTCCTATGGGGAATAAGGATATAAGTCATGCTACTCCCTTCCCCAACACATATATTCTCTTTCCACATATATTCATGAATTGTTATAATTTTTTTGTTAAATTCATACTTATTATATTGTTCATATATGAATATATGTTCATATTATTATAACTATACAAATATTGTTCTTGACTTAATCACATATGTATATTTACACTTATAATACAGTAAAGTTCTTAAACAATTATTTTTCTTGTACTTAACTATTTCCTATTTTTCTTTCACTTGAATATATAAATTAGATATAAAATTCCTCTAAACAGAGTCAAATCTATGAAGTAATTGTCCACTTGTATGTTTTCTGGAAGATACTGCTATTGCAATTTATGCCTCCTGACCCAATCTTAGTTGACTGCCTTGTGGACCTCCTGCACGCCCATATCTGTGGGAGTTCCCCTTGGCTTTCTTGTCAATCTGTTTAGGAAATAATTACTGATCTCCTACTATGTGACAGGCAGTAAAAAAAAAGAACAAAAAACAAAAACAAAACGGGGGCAATTTAAAATATGCTTTTAAAGCAATTTAAAAAATGCAACTTAAATTTCTGTGAGAGGAAATACAAAGTAAATCTATAAATCTATAAATCTATATGATATATATGCTATGAAAGATGAAGTCACTATAAAAAAATTACCAAAAAAGTTACAAAGCAATGCTTTTCATTAATATAAATGCAAAGATACTCAAAAACGTTATCAGCTAAAATGTAGCAATATGTAGAGAGGATAATACATTCTAATCAAGTGGGTTTAATTCTAAGAATACAAGGCTTACTCAAGATTTGAAAATGAATTAAGGTAATATCTGCAGTTAGATAATAAAGGACAAATATTATGTGATTTTCTTCTTCACAGATTCAGAAAGAACATTTGACAAAATTTAATACCCAATCATGATTAAATGTCTTAGAAGATTAGGAATAGGAGGAAACATCTTTCAACTTTAGATAAAGCTGTACATTAAGAATGCACAGGTAACATCATACTTAATGGAAGAAAGAATGCTCCCTGCTAAAATCAGAAACAAGGCAAAATGTATCTGACCACCACTTATTCTAGATATTGTACTGGATATTCTAGCCAGCAAGAAAACTAAATAAAAGCTTGAAGTTTGGAAAGAAAGAGTAACACTGGGTTTTATCACATGTTCCATGATTTGAAGTCATAAAAAACTTATGAAAAGGCTACTATTAGAATATGTCAATTCTGCAAAGATACAAATTTATCACACAAAAATCAATTATAGTTTCATAAATTAGCAATGAACCTCATAAAATAAGATAAAATAAAACATTACCAATAACAACAGCACTAAAACATTTATAAGTTAGAGGTATTTTTTGGAGAATTTTTTGTAAGTGGACAAGATCGATACAATTAAACTACAAAGCATGGTTTAACAACCACGAATCAATCAACATGATTTGTTATCACATTAACAAAACAAAGGATAGAAATCATATGATTATCTCAGTAGACACAGAAAAAACTTTTGACAAAATTCAACATTCATTTATGATAAAAACTCTGAGCAAAGTGGGTATAGAGGGAACGGACATCAACACAATAAAGGCCATATAGGACGAACCCACAATTAACCTCACACTCAGTAGTGAAAAGCAGAAAGCTTTCATCTAAACTCAGAAACAACACAAGGATGCCCACTCTTGACCACTTTTATTCAACATAGTATTGGAAGTTCTAACCACAGCAATTAGGCAAGAAAAGAAAAAAAGGCATCCAAACTGGAAAGAAGTAAAACTGTCACTATTTGCAGATGACATACCATATGTAGTAAACCCCAAACACTCCAGCAAAAAACTATTAGAACTAATAAATGAATTCAGTAAAGTTGTAGAATACAAAATTAATTAATATCCAGAAATTTGTTGCATTTCTATACATTAATAATGACATATCAAAAGAGAAGGAAAAAAATCCCATTTATAATTGCATCAAACAGAATAAAATACCTAGGAAAAATCTGTACTATGGGAACTATAACACAGGAAAGAAATTGAAGATGACACAAATAAATGGAAACATATACAGTGCTCATGGATTGGAAGTATCAATATTGTTAAAATGTCCATACTATCCAAAGCAATCTACAGATTCAGTGCAACCCCTATCAAAATACCAATGAGATTTTACAAAGAACTAGAAAAAATAAACCTAAAATTTGTATAGAACAAAAAAAGACCCTGAATAATCAAAGTAATCTTGATAAAGTAAAACAAAGGTGGAGGTATCACATCACCAGACTTGAAACTATACTACAAAACTCTAGTAATCAAACCTGTGTGGTTCTAGCACAAAAACAGACACATAGATCAATGAAACAGGAGAGAGAGCCCAGAAATAAACCCATTCTCATATGGTCAATTAATCTATACCAAAGGAAGCAAGAATATACAATGGTGAAAGGAGAGTCTCTTCGAAAAATGGTGATGGGAAAACTGGAGAGCTACATGCAAAAGAATAACACTGTACCACTTCCTTACACTGCATATAAAAATAAACTCAAAATGGATTAAAAACTTGAATAGAACACCTTAAATTGTAAAACTCATAGAAGAAAACATTGGCAGTAATCTCTTAGACCTTGGTCTTAGCAATGTTTTTCTCGGATCTGATTCCTTAGGCAAAGGAAACAAAAGCAAAAATAAACAAATGGGACTACATCAAACTAAAAAGCTTTTGCACAGCAAAGGAAACCACCACCACCACCACCAACAACAAAATGCCACCTACTGAATAGGAGAGGATATCTGCAAATGATATGTTGGATAAAGGGTTGATAGCCAAAACATGTAAAGAACTCATACAACTCAGTATAAAAATCAAAAACAAAGAAACCAATTAAAAAATGGGCAGAGAAGCTGAATAGACATTTTTCCAAAGAAGCATGCAGATGGCCAACAGGCACATGAAAACATGCTCAATATCACTAATCATCAGGGAAATGCAGTTAGAAAACACAAGCTATCACTTCACACCTGTCAGAATGGCTATTATCAAAAAGGCAAGAAACAACAAGTGTTGGTGAGGATGTGAAGAAAACAGAAGCCTTTTTCACAGTTGGTGAAAATGTAAACTGGTGCAGCCACTGTGTAAAACAGTATGGAGATCACTAAAAATGCAAAAATAGAACTATCAAAGAATCCAGAAATTCCATTTCTGTGCATTTATATGAAGAAAACAAAAACACTATTTCAAAAAGATATATGTACCCCTTTATTTATTGCAGCACTACATGTACATGCAATAGCCAAAATATGGAAACAACCTAACTGTCTATCAATAGATGAATGGATAAAGAAATTGTGAATAAGGGAATTCCCTGGCAGTCCAGTGTTTAGGACTCCACACTCTCACTGCTGAGGACCTGGGTTCAATCCCTGGTTGGGGAACTAAGATCCCACAAGCTGCGTGACATGGCCAAAAAATAAAATGAAGTAAAATGAAATGAAATGAAAAAGTAAAATAATAAAGCTTCTTTTTAAAAAAAAGAGATTGTGAATATGACTCAGCTGTTAAAAAAAAACAAAACGAAATGTTGCCATTTGTAGCAACATGGATGGACCTGGAGGGTATTAAGTAAAATAAGTAAGACAGAGAAAAACAAATACTGTATGATTTTACTTATATGTGGAATCTAAAAAACCAAAGGAAATGAACAAACAAATCAAAACAGAAACAGAATCATAGAGAACAAATTGGTGGTTGCCAGAGGGGAGTGGGTTGGGTCGAAGGGTGAAATAGGTGAAGGGGATTAAGACATACAAACTTCCAGCCATAAAATAAGTAAGTTATGGTGATGTAATGCACAGCATAGGGAATACAGTCAATAATAGTGTTAACAACTTTGCATAGTGACAGATGGTAACTAGACAATGTGGTAATCATTTCATAATGTATAAAAATATTGAATTACATTAGTTTCATTGTACACCTGAAACTAATATAAATTGTATGTTAATCATAATACAATTAAATAAGTAGTTGGAATAGAGTTACTTGTGCCAGTACTTTACTATTTGATTCCTATATAGAGTACGTTTCAAAAATAATATTTTAAAATATTGTATGATTCCACCTACATCAGGTACCTAGAGCAATCGAATTCTTAGAGATAGGAAGCAAAATGGTGGTTACCAGGGGCTGGGAACACTGGTAAATGGGGAGGTATTGTTTTATGGTTATAGCATTTCAGTTTGGGATGATAAACAGTCCTGGAGATGGATGCAGCGATGATTACACAATGTACTTAACGTGGCGTGAATGTACTTAATGCCATACAACCATACACTTAAAAATAGTTAAAATGGTAAATTTTATGTTACATATTTTTTACCACAATAAAAATTAAAACTAAAAAAATATCTAACAGAAAACAATGGCCTAACCTAATCTGGATATCCAGTGCAACTACCTTTCAAACATTTATGTTGAAATTAAAACATTTAATCTAATTAGAATTTACTATCAAAAGATGGTCATCGGGCTTCCCTGGTGGCGCGGTGGTTGGGAGTCCGCCTGCCGGTGCGGGGGGGCGCGGGTTCGTGCCCCGGTCCGGGAGGATCCCGCATGCCGCGGAGCGGCTGGGCCCGTGAGCCATGGCCGCTGAGCCTGCGCGTCCGGAGCCTGTGCTCCACAGCGGGAGAGGCCACAGCGGTGAGGGGCCCGCGTACCGCAAAACACACACACACACACACACACACACAAAACAAAAAAAAGATGGTCATCAAAGCATCTTCTTCTAGATATATTTCAAGGAGCAAGGAGATAATTTCAGAAGGAAGATCAGAGATCTAAATAGAAACAAATAAGGAAGAAAACTGGATCTAAAAATTTTACCTCTTTTTCCTTTACTAAAATCTTTTTAGGTAAGAAGATTTCAAAGAAAGAATATGTATATCTTGACACAAAATTTTACATCAGTAATTTGGGGCTTTTAAATGACATTTTGAATAGATAATTTTATTTTGATTAACTATCCATATGTCTGTTAAAGCAGACAATGTGCAATAATAAGATCAAATATCAGTTAAAATAATAGCACTAGATATTCTAATTCCCAATATTCTTTCCACAAAGTAATAGAAATAATTTATGTAGAAAAAAATCCTAAATTGAATAAAGGACATGTTCTTGGAACAATGATATAGTTAAAAATTAAACTGCATATCCCTCCTCTACTACATTAGTAGAGTAGAGCCAATTGGCATTTCAAATGAAGCTGAAATTTTCCAACATATGAAGTTCATTGGGACATAAAATATATTTGATTTCACACGATCATATTTTTCTTCCAAGAGAAATGTAATCTATGTTGTTTCACTTACATTCAACCGTTAAAATAGCTTATCATACAACCTTTCTTGGTTTTTATTTAACTAGAATGTACTTCGGGGGCTCAAAGAGTAAAAACAGTTTAATTTTAGCTTGATAACCAATATAATGCCAACAACATTGTAATTTCTAAATTTGCTTATAATATAAATATTTCAGTAAGGATCAAGTTTATGAGAAACACAAACGCATTTATTATTTAAGAGAATGCAAATGTAGTGTTTTGTTTTAGAGTTCCTAAGAACCAAATTGTAAATGTAAAGGAACATATCTAAGATACAAAAGCATATTATTGAGAATTATGTAACAATATCACTATTACCAATCATTTAACAGGAAATGAGATAATCATTACAAGCTAGTATATCAGGTACTAAAATTTAAATCCTTTCAGTAGTTATTCAACAAATACAGTGTAAGGCATTACCAGTTCAAAATTCACAGAACACTGTCTTTAGATAATTCCATCCTTGGCTTTCATTATGATCCTAACACTTCAACCAAAAAGAAGTGATTTCCAGGTGCCAGTCATTTCTTATTCTCTCATACAAACACTGGGTTTTCCTTCCTTCTCCCATGCTTTTTTTTTCTTTTTTCTTTCTGTTTCCCTTCCCAATCTTTTCCATCATGCCCTATGATTCAATTTGTAAAGAAACTCACTATATTTTCAAGGCTGGTGATCCTCCAAACTACAGTCTACAGCCAAAGTTATCCTTTCTAAATGGAAGTCAGATCATGTCACTCCTTTTAAAATGCTGCGTGGCTCTTCATTTCATTCAGAGTAAAAGCCAAAGTCCTTATAATAACCCACAAAACCTACCTCCCCATTGTGTCTCTGATCTCCTATTTCACCACTTCCACTCTGATTCCTCTCCAGCTACACTGGCCTCTTTTTATACATGTCAGGCATGCCCTGCCTTGGGGACATTCACCTTCCTATTCTTGGAATGCCCTTTGATAATTGATTGGCTAATACCCAAGCCTCCTTCAAGTCTTTGCTCAAATAACCTCATTACATTAAATATTCATTGTCTGTTTTTATCTGTATTATTTACATGATCTGATTAGATTCAGACGAAGTGAGGTTCTGTTACCATTAGAAGAAAGTTATTACTAGCACTCCACTCTACTCAGTTATCATTTAAATTTTACCTGTAGTTACCTAGAAAGCAGTGTTCATTAAAAGCGAAACTGTACAAATCCAAGTGGTAGTTTCCGTAGGACAACGTGCAACGCATAAGAAATTCAGGCATTACTGGAGTGAGCTAGCTACATTGGAGTTTATAGCCAGAGAGTTTATAAAAAGAAGTTACTGGCTCAGAACTTTCAGTTCTTGGTTAAAGGCTTGCTCAGAGATTCAGGATGTTGCTGCGATGGCCCTAAAGGGATTTCTTTTTGCCTGTAGGCACGAGGTTGATGTAGGCAAAAATCAGACACAGGGTTTGACTTACCAGATTGCAGAATTATAACAGAGGGTTGAAATCAAAGCTGGCAAGCAAGTGACATTTGGCACACTGTCTGGGAAGTTCTATCATTAGAATCAGAATGGCATGTTTAGAAAATTCATACAAACACAAGTGATCCAAACAATAAAATCAAACGTTTGGTACTAAATGCTGAGATCAGTCAGCATTTAAAAGCAGATAATACAAATCATTCTAAATATTTTAAACAGAAAGTGATTTCAAAGAGAGACTTATATATCTAAAAAACTGTTGAAATAGCTGGAGAAGTGATGTACAGTGAGTTCCCACAGGAATGACTCCCGTAACTGACTCCCCAAGAGACCAACTGCCAATATAGAGATCACAGAACATTGTTCTTGGTGACAGGTGGAAAATTAGAGATCTTCTAAGAGTAACTAGGGACAAGCCAACATCCAAATAAACATCATAATTACATATCATGTAACAACTGAAAATAATAAGTTCCTTTATTAAGAAATACATTTTGGCTGCTGTTCCAAACCACAAGATAACAGTGACAAAGTGAGAGTTTCTTCCCCTTTCATTTACTAGGGTGAGCTAAACAACCATGGGCTGATGTCCTAGCTCTTTGGTGTTTGGGAGACCGGACTCCTTCTATTTGTTGGGTGCTAAAGAGGCAATTACTCAACCTCATGAACTAAGATACAACCATATTCCAGCCTGTGGGGAGAAGAGATGGAAAATGAAGGGAATGTCTCTTCTTTTTAATTGTACAACCTATAGGGTGCATGTAGTATCTGTTGAGATTTCACTGGCTAATATTTAGTCACATGGCCTATACCCACTGAAAGGGAAACTGAGAAATATAGGGGTTTTTTTCCGAATTAAAGATGGGTTGATAAGAGTATAAGGTCAACATATAAAAGGCAATTATATTTGCATATACCAGTAACAAAAACAAAGAGAAAATAAAATTTTAAGAGACTAGTTTTGAAAATCATTTGCCTTTAGCATTTAAAATATTATATAATAATGCTCCTTCCATAAAAACTATAAAACGTTATTGAGAAAAATTAAAGATTACCTAAATATATGTGTTTTCATTACCATACACAAGGTTAATATTTTAAAAATCAATTGCTTTTCTATATTACAGCAACAAAAAGAAAACAAAAATTTAAAGATATCACTTACAAAAATTATAATTTTCAAAAGCATAAAAAATATTAAATACCCTTACAATAAATTATAATACATTACTGAATATTTCAATCTACGGAAATAAGATGCTTTTCCATTTATTGCAGCAGTGAAATGTTTAGCCATGTGCCTATCTAAATATAGGTATATCTTACATACTACAAGAAAAAAAAAGGCTATTTCAGAACAAATAGCAGACTACCACAGCTTCAGGCTTGGGTGATTCAATAAAAAATGACACCTTGTTTAGACAGCAGAACTTACTTTTATATAGTTAACTTGTATAATGATCCTACTGTAGTAAAGCTATATGAAAGAATAAACTTTAATAAAAATTCATTAGTTGCTTACCAAATAAAAAGAATTTAAAAACTGATATTATGCCAATATTAACTAATATGAATTATAATTAACAATATGCAACATTATTAACACTTTATTATTACTATTTTATACTAAAACATTCTAAGATTTGTAAATAAGACATAATGATGTCACTTATTTAAAGTTTATTCAGCAGCTTCTCCCTCATAGGTAAGGAGGGAGAAACTGCTGGACAAATATTTATAAAACAGCTTATCAAAAGTAATTTTATGATTTTTTTTCTTTTCTTTACTGAGGTATATTTGATGTACAATATTACATAAATTTCAGGTGTACAACATAGCGATTCACAAATTTTTAAGCTTGTATTCTATTTATAGTAATTATAAGATATTGGCTATATTTTCTGTGTTGTACAATATATTCTTGTAGCTTATTTATTTTAAAAATAGTAGTTTGTACCTCTTAATCCCCATCCCTATCTTGCCCCTTCCCCCTAACCTCTCCCCACTGATAACCACTAGTTCTTTCTCTGTATCTGTGAATCTTTTTCTTTTTTGTTAGATTCACTAGTTTGTTTTATTTTTTAAATACACACACACACACACACACACACACACACACACACACACAGATAACAAGATGAAATTTTGCCATTTACAATGGCATGGATGGATTTGGAGGGCATTATGCTAAGTGAAATGAGTCAGATAGAGAAAGACAAATACTGTATGACATCTCTTATATGTGGAATATTAAAAATACAAAATAAAACAATAAATAAAACCATAACTAATTTTAAATACTCTAAAAATGTTGCCTAGCATTTTCAGGAATGTTCTTTATACAAGTTGTAGAGAACTTTATATAATATCTCTTCTATTATATCTGAAATTAGAAGGACAATTTATAAAATACAGTTATCACTAGCAATAGAGAGACTTGAGACATAAGAAAGAGGAGGGCTGGGCAGGCACCTTGCTACCATAGTGAGGAAATTCTAGTTCTTCTTGGAACAAATATGTAAAAAAGCAGAAGTATTCCAGAAAAAAAATGTATTGTACTAAAGGAGAAAGGAGAGGCTATAGAGTTACTTAGGCTATTATTATTACATCCATGAACACGAGATGAGTATTTTTTCAACAGACGTAGGCAGCACAAAAGAAATACAGCTTTCAGACTTTAAAAGTCCCAGTCCACCTCTGCCAATTCAAATCTGAACCCTCACAAGTCCAAGTGCTGTCCAAACGTATCTACCATCACGTCTCCTTGAAAACTTCAAGTATAGCTCCTTCCTACATACCGTTAGTAATGTGTATCTAAAATTCAGACGTTCTGCTTTGAAATGCTATATCCATAGCCAATTTCCCATTATTTAAGTGTGAAGAATTATAATGCATGACACATCTACCCATCTAACCCCAACGAAGTTCTAAAAATGCAAATGAAACACAGAGGAACACCAATAAAGGTATTATGATTATCCCTACGTTTATAAGAGCCATAAATTCTTTCAAGCCAGTGATGTCTATCATTTTGATTAGCTGCTGTTTTGAGTCTTCCTTAGACTAACATTACATGTTTACATGAACAAACTTAGTAGTGAATCCTTCAGTGAGATATTATACGAGCTCTTTAATTATTTTTTAAATCTACATCTTCGAAGCCAGCTCTTTTGTGAGTAAATTCTTTGAAGGGAATAGGAGGGGCAGAGGAGGTCTGAACCTTTGCTTTAAGCAATGAATGGAACAAGATGAAGGAAAACTAGCAAGTATACAACATGCTTTTAAGAAATTTCAACTTATGCACACTTTAATTACATAATCTCTTCAGCAGGGAAGAGGACTTGCAGAAAAAAGGGAGATAACATTTACTAAACACTGACTGTATGCCAATGGTTGTTTAAAACATACTATACATGATCTCACTCAGAAATAGATTCCAATAGCCCCATTTTTATAGATAAGAAATATAGATAAGAAATAGATGAGACAAGAGAGAGATTAGTAGATCAGGTGACATTTCATGGGTAGTAAGCAGTACAAAAGTCCAAATTCATCTCTTTAAACCTCAAACACATGCACTTTGCACTAAACATTGTGTACAGGGTTCACTAAATTATAAAGCCGAGTACAGTCAGTCAGATTTCCCTAACTCAGGACTCTGAGTTGCTATGTCAGCATTCTCATCAGTAGAATGAATAAATGAATAAATTACTGCCAAGTATTTCAGGGAAATACTTGACCTCAAAGAGAAGCTAATCCATTCAGCCCCCATTGCCTTACATACATTTTCTTAAACAAAAGTTGATTCCCATGTTATAGCCCAAAATATAATTGCTGTAAAACTCACATTTGGAAATTACGATGGGGATTTAAAATACACATGCACATGCCCCACACAAAGTAAGACTTCATCCCTGTCCTTATTATGCTGAAATTTTTTATTAAATATCTGCCAATAATACAGAGAATATGATAGTGGCTGAATCTGCACATGGACATTCAGAAGAGGAATCTTGGTTACCTTTTTCTTATTAAAATTCTTTAAACAATTATTTTTATCCATCATCATTTAGCAATTAACAAAACTGCCATCAAAGTACGCTCTTAAATATAACTTCTGGAGACTCAACAATAACTTAAAATTACTTTTGCTAATAAAACTCTGGGTCTTATTTGACTGATTAGAGTCACTGATTCCAGATTCAGTTCAATTGCATCTTCCTAAATATATATGTTTTGCCTCCTCTTCTCTTTTCTATTTTAACCTGTCCTTGACAATGTTGTTAGCCTACGTACATGAATATAGGTGAAAAGTGTGCATGAATTAAAGTCACTTCCAAAAGTTTAATGGATGTAGCCACTGCTTGTGGAACATAATGCCATTTACCCTTCTTTAATCTGTGAAAGTCCCAAGTTAAGTGTTTTTGCAGTAATGAGAAATTGAGAAACATTAAACATTTCAAAGATACACACATACATACACATCAGTCATGACAAATCAAAAATACTGAATTAAAGATGTTTTCAATAAATGATAAGACTGAATGATTACAATGTAATATAAAATAATTATATGTTTGTGATCTCTGCAAGAAAGAAAATTTTGCTAAAACAAATAGGAGAAATATATCCTTAATAAAATGCAAATAATGGAGGCTTACACTCAAATGTCTACTCCATCTAAGGAATACTGGTAAAGATGCCCAAAATATAGGATAATGTAAAATGATATGATTTTTATTGAATAAATGCCTACCGTATACCAGACATGAGACTAGGTAAATTATGTAGGTGATTACCTCTTTTTATTTTTAAGAGTCTAAGAACCTAAGAAATAGGTCCTCTCTGCTTTATAGATGAGGAAATTGAGTCTTAGAGAAGTTGTACAACATAAAGCTAGTAAGAAGAAAGTCTGAAATTAGTACCTCATCCACTAGAACATGATACCTGTGCTTTCCCATTTAGCCTGGGAGTATAGGTTTTTGTTTCTATTCAAATAAGAATACAAGTGCAATTCTTGAGAATTCACAAATTTTACCCTGACTAATGGAACCCCATTGTCAGGGACAGACATGAAAGTGCCCTACAGTATTCACTTCATCTCCTGTGCTGTCCACTGGGGTAGCCAGTAGCCATAAGCAGCTATTGAACAATCAAAATGTGGCTAATCCAAATAGAGATGGGCTGCAGGTATAAAATACACACTGGATTTAAAGACTTAATATGCAAACAAGAATATAAAATACCTCATTATTATCTTACATTGTTTTTGTGTTAAAATGATAATATTTTGGTTATATTGAGTTAATGCAAATATATTCTAAAAATTAACTTCACTTTTTTAAAACATAACTACTAGCAAATGTAAAATTACACATGTGGCTTACATTTGTAGCTTGTATTATACTTCTGCTAAACGTCCGTGATATTCCTGAATTCCCTTGCACCAACTTTCATTAAGATCAATAAAAATCAGTTTGGCTTTTCCTTTTTATTTGTTCAGGATACCCCCCCAAATATACTTAAATACATATATACTTATATACACAAGTGTATACATATATACACTTATATACATATATGTACACATACATACTGCCTTCCTTTAAAATGTCGAAGACTCCAAAGAGTCCTCTGAACTCACGATGCAGTCATAGTTTTTATGAATCATTTCACAGTTTGAGTCTGAAGATGCTTAGCTTTTCACTTCTACCAAGAGAAAGGCATATACTTTTTTTTTTTTTTTTTTTTTTTTTTTTAAATATTCAGATCCTTTTTCTGTTCTTCAGTTACTTGTTTTTTGAGAGTGCACTTTACTTTAAAGTAATGCACTTCCCTCTTCTAAATAGTCTGTTCAGGAATAATAATGAAAATACTTTGTAGTAGGGTAGAGGCAAAGATAGGGAACTCTTCATTTGATATAGTTAGATTTTAGTTCTCTATCTAATTTGCTCTATTTTCTAGTTTATGAAATAGCCTTCCAATTAGCACATCAGTCACTCATAATCTCCAGTTCTTGGAACTAGCCTGTGTAACTTTCTGTAGTTGGTGAACTCTTTCTTTTTTTTTTTCTTGCGTTATGCGGGCCTCTCACTGTTGTGGCCTCTCCCATTTGCGGAGCACAGGCTCCGGACGCGCAGGCCCAGCGGCCATGGCTCACGGGCCCAGCCGCTCCGCGGCATGTGGGATCCTCCCGAAACGGGGCACGAACCCGCGTCTCCTGCAACGGCAGGCGGACTCTCAAGCACTGCGCCACCAGGGAAGCCCGAAAGGCATATACTTTTAATTTCTGGAGGTACATAAAGGTACATCGAGTAGTTTTTAGGAATGTTAACTCCATAAGCATTTTTTTTTTATTTGCTGCATTTGAATGTAAGCATCACAGCTGAGATAGCTATGAAAACATTAAATTATTTCACCTCAATTTTCAGAACACTCCTGATAATATAAATAATGGCAATTGGTTTTTTCAGTTCATTGGTTTCTTTTTTTTTTTTTTTTTTTTGCTTTGCCTCAGGCCCCAGACCCCGCGGATGGAGACTGCACAGGACAGCCTTCCTCAGATCAAGCCAAGTAGTCCTCCCTTTACCCACCGACCCTGGTTTGCCTTCTGGGGCATCAAAGGCGAGCTCTGATTATTCTCCTCTTTACAAACCTTCATGTATTTTAAGACAACCACTACATTTCATCTTAGTCTTTTTTTTTTTTTTTTTTGGCTTAGACTCTTTATACTGCAGCCATCCCTACCAGTTATCATACCTCCTATGAATGAATACTGTATCTCTTTTGGGCTCACTTTGTATTCTTTCATTCTTTTTTGTATGCTTATTTTCTAAGACCATTCAATATCCTTTCAGTGTATGTTCATTTTGAGGAAAAAAAATTGATATTCAAGGTGGTCCCAGTGTAGTTCCCGTTTAAAACCCAGTTTAGCTTTATAAAGGAAATTATCTGAGATACTACTACACAAGGTCCGCTTCAGTCAAACTACCCGCCCACATCCACCTCCAAGGTTTGCATGACACACTCTCTGCTCTGCCTTGTGCCTTAGGGCCTGCCCACAGTGCTCTCCCCACCTCATTCATTATATGGTCCGACGGTGCTCACACTTGGTCTCCCTGTGCCCGCAAAGGGTTTCCCTTCTATGAGCTCCAAGTGTGTTTCCCAACTCCTGCCCATCCTGTGCAGAAGTCTCAAATCAGCTCCCTCCACTGGATGTTTTCTTTATCTTCTTTACATCCTCATAAAGTTTTATATATTTTTCCTGGCACTTTATTATAGCCAACCTAATATTAGAGTTATTTGAGATGTTTTTCCTATTCTTCATTACCATGTTGAGATATTCTTAAGAGCAGAGATTCTCTTAATTTCTATTCATTAAAATTTTTAATAAACAACTAAAATAGCAAAAGGATATACAAATTACTCTAGCAATATATGCCCTTAATTTTATAATTAATATATAATTTATATCACTTTGTATATATTTCTAAATTTTCCTTTTGGAAGCCTTTTTTTGTTTAAGAAACTTTATTCCAGATTTCACAGATTTAAAAATTTTAAATTGCCAGTGAGATTGGTTTGTTCCTCTGACATCCCACTTAGTAGTTGTTCGCTAAAGTTTAAAGTGGTTCAACATAAAACTCACTACTTGGATGCCATGAGATTACTTTTTATTATGATCAAAAATTTCTTATTTAAAAGGCCAGACCTGTACAAGAGCTAGCATAGCTGCCAACAAACCTCCTACACAGAATGAAAGGTGAAGGTTTTCTCAAGAAAATAGATTAGGGGTGGAGTCAAGTTGGCATACTAGGATGATGCGGAATTCGCATCTCCTCACAATTAGGGCACCTACCAGGCACCAGTGGGGGACCACGGACACCTAAGGGGACGGGAGGAAGTCCCAGTGACCAGGTAGGATGTGGGGCGTGGGGGGAGTGAGGGGGGAGGAGAGGTGGAGGCAGGCGCCCCTGAGGGGCGGCTGGGGGAGGGGAAGGGATCCCATGCCCAAAGCGGGAAATTGGGGAACTGCTGGGAGGGCAAAGGATCAAAAGAGAGAGTGGCCAGGTTTCCCCTGCCCACTTGGGCCCCCAGGAACCTGCTGAGATCCCGGGCCTGATCCTCCGCCCACTGCGGCCCCCTCCAGCCACACGGGTCCTGAGGGAGTGGGAGGGAGGGAATAGGGAGTA
Source organism: Lipotes vexillifer (assembly GCF_000442215.2). Taxonomy (NCBI): domain Eukaryota; kingdom Metazoa; phylum Chordata; class Mammalia; order Artiodactyla; family Lipotidae; genus Lipotes; species Lipotes vexillifer. The sequence continues at coordinate 1,118,326 of NW_006772098.1, forward strand.
AAAGTAAAGGCCGGACCTCTGGGATCAGCACGCTTGAGGGGCAGCAGGGGAGGGTAGGAGTTCCTACACCCAGCGGAACCCACCCACGGTTAGGGGTAGAAGGGCGACGGGGAGACCCTGGCAGAGACGGTGGGGGAGGGGCGCAAAGGAACAGAAGGGAACGCGGCCAGTGTTTTCCTTGTCCACTTAGGCACCGGAGAGCCTGTTGGGTTCCCGGGCCTAAACCTCTGCCCTCGGAGCCTCCCTCTGGCTGCGTAGAGTCCAAGCCCTGACCCTACACCCCCACCTAGGGCCCCACCTCTACACTTGGAGACCCCCTCCAATGCGCTGGGCCTAAACCCCACCCACATACCCTCACCCAATGCCTTATCTCCAAACTCCAGAACTCCACACTCCAGAGGCACTCCTTTCGACATGCTGCCTCTCCCCTTCTGTATAGGTACTAAGCAGAGGTCCCGCCACATACTTGAACATCGCTCCCCCAGCTGCCTAGGTCCCGCCCCACCCTAAACCATGCCCCTGCCTAAGTTCCACCCCCACCTAAACTGTGCCCCCATAGCCAAGGGTTTTTTTTTTTTCCCCTTTTAGATTGGGGTTCTGTTTTACCTTGTAGATTAATTCTTCTTGATTCTTTTATATTTTTATTTTTCCTAATAAATCTTTTATTTTTCTATTTTATTTTATTCTTTATACTTTGTTATTGTCTATCCTTTTGGCTTATTCCCCACCGCCTTTTGTGAAAAATTTTTTATATTTTCTGCTGTGGATTTATTGTACCTTGCTGCAGTTATTTCCATTACAGTGTTATTTTTCCTAATATATTTTTATCTTTCTAATTTTATTTTGTTTTTTATTCTTTGATATTGTACTGCTCCTTTTTTTCTTTCCTCCTTCATTTTTTTTTTTTTTTTTTTTTTTTACTGTGCCATGAAGCTTGCAGGATTTTGGTTCCCAGGCCAGAGGTTGGACTGGAACACCTATGGTGGGAGCTGTGAGTCCAAAATGCTGGACTAAAAGAGAACCTCAGACCCAAGGGAATATTAATCAGAGTGAGGCCTCCCGGAGGTCCTCATCTCAGCAGCAAGAACAGGTTCTATCCAACTGCCTGCAAACTCCAGTGCTGGACATCTCAGGCCAAACAACCAGTAAGAGGAATACAGCATCACCCATCAAAGAAAACAAAAAAGAAAGAAATGACAAAATAATATGTTACAGAAGAAGGAGCAAGGTAAAAACCTACAAAACCAAATAAATGAAGAAGAAATAGGCAACCTACCTGAAAAAGAATTGAGAGTAATGATAGTAAGGATGATCCAAAATCACAGAAATAGAATGGAGAAAATAAAAGAAACATTTAAAAAAGATCTAGAAGAACTAAAGAGCAAACAAACAGTGATGAACAACACAGCTGCTGAAATTAAAAATATTCTAGAAGGAATCAACAGCAGAATAAATGAGGAAGAAGAACAGATAAGTGACCTGGAAGATAAAATAGTGGCAATAACTACCACAGAGCACAATAAAGAAAAAAGAATGAAAAGAATTGAGGACAGTCTCAGAGACATATGGGACAAGATTAAATGAACCAATATTCAAATTATTTGGGTCCAGAAGAAGAGAAAAAGAAAGGGTATGAGAAAATATTTGAAGAGATTATAGCTGAAAACTTCCCTAACATGGGAAAGGATATAGTGAATCAAGTCCAGGAAGCTCAGAGAGTCCCATATAGGATAAATCCAAAGACAAACACACCAAGACACATATTAATCAAACTATCAAAAATTAAACACAAAGAAAAAATATTAAAGGCAGCAAGGGAAAAGCAACAAATAACATACAAGGGAATCCCCATAAGATTAACAACTGATCTTTCAGCAGAAACTCTGCAAGACAGAAGGGAGTGACAGGACATATTTAAAGTGATGTAAGGGAAAAACCTACAACCAAGGTTACTCTACCCAACAAGGATCTCATTCAGATTCGATGGAGAAATTAAAACCTTTACAGACAAGCAAAATTTAAGAGAATTCAGCACCACCAAACCACCTTTATGACAAATGCTAAAGGAACTTCTCTAGGCAGGAAACACAAGGGAAGGAAAAGACCTACAAAAACAAACACAAAACAATTAAGAAAATGGTAATAGAACATATATATCGATAATTACCTTAAATGTAAATGGATTAAATGCTCCAACCAAAAGACAAAGACTGGCTGAATGGACACAAAAACAAACCCATATATGTGCTGTCTACAAGAGATGCACTTCAGATCTACAGACACAAAAAGACTGAAAGTGAGGGGATGCAAAAAGATATTCCACGCAAATAGAAATCAAAAGAAAGCTGGAGTAGCAATTCTCATATCAGACAAAATAGACTTTACAAGAGACAAAGAAGGACACGACATAATGATCAAGGGATCCATCCAAGAAGATGATATAACAACTGTAAATATTTATGCACCCAACATAGGGGCACCTCAATACATAAGACAAATGCTAACAGCCATAAAAGAGGAAACTGACAGTAACACAGATATAGTAGGGGACTTTAACATCCCACTTTCACCAATGGACAGGTCATCCAAAATGAAAATAAATAAGGAAACACAAGCTTTAAATGACACATTAAACAAGACGGACTTAATTGATATTTATAGGACATTCCATCCAAAAAACAACAGAATAAACATTCTTCTCCAGTGCTCATGGAACATTCTCCAGGATAGATCATATCTTGGGTCACAAATCAAGCCTTGGTAAATTTAAGAAAATTGGAATCATATCAGGTATCTTTTCTGATCACAATGCTATGAGACTAGATATCAATTACAGGATAAAATCTGGAAAAATACAAGCACATGGAGGCTAAACAATACACTACTAAATAACCAAAAGATCACTGAAGAAATCAATGAGGAAATCAAAAAATACCTAGAAACAAATGACAATGAAAACACGATGGACTAAAACCTATGGGATGCAGCAAAAGCAGTTCTAAGAGGGAAGTTTAATGCAATACAATCCTACCTCAAGTAAAAAAAAAATCTCAAAAAACCAACCTAACCTTAAACCTAAAGCAATTAGAGGAAGAAGAACAAAAAACCATAAAGTTAGCAGAAGGAAAGAAACCATAAAGGTCAGATCAGAAATAAATGAAAAAGAAATGAAGCAAATGACAGCAAAGATCAATAAAACTAAATGCTGGTTCTTTGAGATGATAAACAAAATTGATAAACCATTAGCCAGACTCATCAAGACAAAAAGGGAGAAGACTCAAATCAATAGAATCAGAAATGAAAAAGGAGAAGTAACAACGGACACTGCAGAAACACAAAGGATCCTGAGAGATTACTACAAGCAACTATATGCCAATAAAATGGACAACCTGGAAGAAATGGACAAATTCTTAGAAATGTACAACCTTCCGAGACGGAACCAGGAAGAAATAGAAAATATGAACAGACCAAACACAAGCACTGAAATTGAAACTGTAATTAAAAATCTTCCAACAAACAAAAGCCCAGGACCAGATGGCTTCACAGGCGAATTCTAACAAACATTTAGAGAAGAGCTAACACCTCTCCTTCTCAAACTCTTCCAAAATATAGCAGAGGGAGGAACACTCCCAAACTCATTCTACGAGGCCACCATCACCCTGATACCAAAACCAGACTAAGATGTCACAAAGAAAGAAAACTACAGGCCAATATCACTGAAGAACATAGATGCAAAAATCGTCAACAAAATACTAGCAAGCAGAATTCAACAGCACATTAAAAGGATCATACACCATGATCAAGTGGGATTATTCCAGGAATGCAAGGATTCTTCAATATGCTCAAATCAATCAATGCGATATACTATATTAACAAATAGAAAGCTAAAAACCATATGATAATCTCAATAGATGCAGAAAAAGCTTTCGACAAAGCTCAACACCCGTTTATGATAAAAAGTTTCTAGAAAGTAGGCATAGAGGGAACTTACCTCAACATAATAAAGGCCATATATGACAAACCCACAGCCAACATCATTCGCAATGGTGAAAAACTGAAGCCATTTCCTCTAAGATCAGAAACAAGACAAGACTGCCCGCTTTCAACACTACTATTCAACATAGTTCTGCAAGATTTAGCAACAGCAATCAGAGAAGAAAAAGAAATAAAAGGAATCCAAATTGGAAAAGAAGTTATACTGTCACTGTCTGCAGATGATATGATACTATACATAGAGAATCCTAAAGACACTACCAGAAAACTACTAGAGCTAACCAATGAATTTGGTAGAGTAGCAGGATACAAAATTAATGCACAGAAATCTCTTGCATTCCTATACACTAATGATGAAAAATCTGAAACAGAAATTAAGTAAACGCTCCCATTTACCATTGCAACAAAAAGAGTAAAATACCTAGGAGTAAACCTACTTAAGGAGAAAAAAGATTTGTATGCAGAAAACTATAAGACACTGATGAAAGGAATTAAAGATGATACAAACAGATGGAGAGATATACCATGTTCTTGGATTGGCAGAATCAACACTATGAAAATGACTATACTACCCAAAGCAATCTACAGATTCAGCGCAATCCCTATCAAACTACCAATGGCATTTTTCACAGAACTAGAACAAAATCTTTCACAGTTTGTATGGAAACACAAAAGACCCCGAATAGCCAAAGCAATCTTGAAAAAGAAAAATGGAGCTGGAGGTATCAGCCTCCCTGACTTCAAGCTCTACTACAAAGCTACAGTAATCAAGACAGTATGGTACTGGCACAAAAACAGAAATATAGATCAGTGGAATAGGATAGAAAGCCCAGAGATAAACCCATGCACATATGGTCACCATATCTTTGATAAAGGAGGCAAGAGTATACACAATGGAGAAAAGACAGCCTCTTCAATAAGTGGTACGGGGAAAACTGGACAGCTACATGTAGAAGAATGAAATTAGAACACTTCCTAACACCATACACAAAAATAAACTCAAAATGGATTAAAGACCTAAATGTAAGGCCATACACTATCAAACTCTTAGAGGAAAACACAGGCAGAACACTCTATGACATAAATCACAGCAAGATCCTTTTCGACCCACATCCTAGAGAAATGGAAATAAATACAAAAATAAAGAGATGGGACCTAAAGAAACTTCAAAGCTTTTGCACAGCAAAGGAAACCATAAACAAGATGAAAAGACAACCCTCAGAATGGGAGAAAATATTGGCAAATGAAGCAATTGACAAAGGATTAATCTCCAAAATTCACAAGCAGCTCATGCAGCTCAATATCAAAAAAACAGACAACCCAATCCGAAAATGGGCAGAAGACTTAAATAGACATTTCTCCAAAGAAGATATACAGATTGCTAACAAACACATGAAAATATGCTCAACATCACTAATCATTAGAGAAATGCAACTCAAAACTACAACAAGGTATCTCCTCACACCAGTCAGAATGGCGATCATCAAAATATCTACAAACAGTAAAGGCTGGAGAGGGTGTGGAGAAAAGGGAACCCTCTTGCACTGTTGGTGGGAATGTAAATTGCTACAGCTACTATGGAGAACAGTATGGAAGTTCCTTAAAAAACTAAAAATAGAGCTACCATATGACCCAGCCATCCCACTACTGGGCATATACCCTGAGAAAACCATAATTCAAAAAGTGTCATGTACCACAATGTTCATTGAAGCTCTATTTACAATAGCCAGAACATGGAAGCAACCTAGGTGTCCATCGACAGATGAATGGTTAAAGAAGATGTGGCACATATATACAGTGGAATATTACTCATAAAAAGAAATGAAATTGAGTTATTTGTAGCGAGGTGGATGGACCCAGAGTCTGTCATACAGAGTGAAGTAACTCAGAAAGAGAAAAACAAATACTGTATGCTAACACATATATATGGAGTCTAAAAAAAAAAATGGTTCTGATGAACCCAGGGGCAGTACCGGCATAAAGACACAGATATGGAGACTGGACTTGAGGACACGGGGTGGGGGAAGGTAAGCTGGTATGAAGTGAGAGAGCAACACTGACGCATATACATTACCAAATGTAAAATAGATAACTAGTGGGAAGTAACTGCATAGTACAGGGAGATCAGCTCGGTGCTTTGTGACCACCTAGAGGGGTGGGATAAAGAGCATGGGAGGGAGACTCAAAAGGGAGGGGATATGGGGATATAAGTTTGTATATAACTTATTCTCTTTCTTATACAGCAGAAACTAACCCAACATTGTACAGCAATTATACTCCAATAAAGATGTTAAAAAAGAAAAAGAAAGTAGATTAGTCTGAGGTATCTGAAATGCTTTTACATTAAATTCACATAAGTATACTTATCCCTCAACAGAGTCTTGAAATGTTTCTTTTCCTCTGTACTATTCCATATAGTGCTGGAAACATCAAGCAAGGAGCCTGGCTTAACTATGTGTCAATGGGAAAATATTTATCTAGAAACCTACTCTTAACCAAATTAAAACACTCCCTTTAAAATGTATGAGGAAGTTATGGCAGAAATGGCAGTGTTCCCCATTCCACCCGCCATGTTAAAAGTCAGTACAAACAAATAAGTTCATTCTTCTTAAAGCACTTTTGTTTTTGTTAATTACAAGATATAATTTATATACAAAATGAATGGCACTTTTATTTTCTACTCCAAACTCATGGTTTCAATATTAATATATGTCATATTATCAACTGATAAAATTTGTTTTTGTTTTTGTTTTTTGCCACACCATGCAGCATGTGGGAGCTTAGTTCCTAGGCCAGGGATCAAACCCATGGACCCTACACTGAGAGTGCAGAGTCTTAACCACTGGACCTCCAGGGAAGTCCCAAAATTTATTCTTTTGTCATTGTAACACTATATACTGCATTTTCATCTCATCCTCTAATATTTTATATGAATTAATGCTACTTGCTATTTCTGCTTCTTACAATATTGTCACTGTGTGTATTATAGTGGACATCTACCAATAATCTAATTTTTAGACAAATTACCCCTAAATTTTTAGGTGAATGGATGGACATATTCAATCATCTTAACTATTTAAACATATAAACTCAACGTTCAAATGAATAAAGTATTGGTCTAAAAAGAATAAAGTAAATAATGTAACCACAGTAACATCTAATTAAAATTGAGTAAGTCTGTCCTTGATGTTCTTATATTGTATTAAGAGTGAATTGATATTTACTAAGGACTGAATTCTGAATCAGACTGAAAACAAAGGAGTCTTAGTTTACTGATCTAAGAAGAAATTGACTAAACTAGGAACTGGGGAACTGGTAAATATACCAAAGCTTGGAGAAATGTTGGAAGACAAGTTTATGAGTAAAGCCTTGAAAGATAACATTTTAGATTCAAAAAGATTTTTCTTTATGAAAACAATGATTTACTAGGTGTTTACCATTTCCTTCCTTCCCACCTACCACCCTGTAAAAGCACCACACAAACAAATTAAAATGTACCTGCTGGGAGAGGCACTTTGAGTTCCTCTTTCATGGAGTGATGGAATGATAGACAGTTCTTTGTAAGCACAATGTCATCCAGTGCAATATCTCCATGGTGGCCTTTCCCAACTCTGCCTTCAAATTTGAGTTGGAAGTCCTCATCACCAGACAGGGATAATTCTTCCCGCTGCCAGAAATTGCCCTGTTCTACAGTGAGGTTAAGTAGGACCTTCGTTTGGTTTGAGACTGATACCTGGATCAAAGTGAGCGCTCCAATGCCATGTCCATACATGTGATAATGAAAAATTATCTGTAACCAAGAATCAGAATATTATATGTAATTAGTACAATTAATTTCACCTTATTTTCAATTATATCATATTGTCCTCTCCTTTCTTAACAGATTCCTGAAGGAAAATTAGATCTCTATGTTCTACTGCTCTATGAGTACTCTACCAATGAATGAAGTTAGGCCAGCCTTAAATCATATGTTGGAAAACATGAAAAATAGTACAATAAAGATCAAATAGAAACTTAGTTGAAAAATGAGCAGAGTTCACTTCCTTTCTGTGACTTATAAAAGTAGGATTCCTCCACAAACTCTTAAGATCCACTGTCAAAGGAATAAAAATATCATTAAAAAGTGATGTATTACATAGAAAGACATTTCATGATTAAGAAATATCAGGTACTAAAGAAAATCATTTCTAATCTCATGAAACTTAAGTCATTTTCTTCAAAATAGCAGAGTACTTTACTGTTTATTCCACCACATCCTTGCACTTGCAACACATTTTTAGTTCTACAAGACCCTCAGGGCTGTACTATACATAGCAAAACCACCAGAATAGCAATTTCTAAATTTTACTTGAAACGCTTTAGAAGAGCAGACTTGAGAGTTGTACCCCCACGTAAAAATTAATGGAAGTATTTCCAGGGATTAACATTTCAATGTTTCAAAGATGTAGTTTACCAGATTTTTAGTGATTGTTACGCAGATGGAGAAAGTCAGGGGAAATTCTAGGAGGAAGAAGAATGTGAGTTAGGAACAATAGGGACTGTGAGTGTTTTTAAGCTTTTGTCTTGTCTTTTTTATGAGTGAGGGAAAAGAGTAATGGTGGGTGATCTTCACACAGGAAAATCACATTTTGGAAAGACTAGCACTCACGGATATTATATCCTAGAGAAAGAAAAATGAATGTGTTTAAAGGGTAAAGAATGTGATTAGACAATATATGCAATGCATACTTCAAAGAGCACCAAGAAGAGCTGAGCCATGTAAGTAACTCTATGCAAATTTCCTAGCTGATGAATAATATCTGAATTTCAGGTATTATTCTATGATCCAAAAATGTTTCTTCTATTGATTAATCCATTACTGTTGGAAAACATGTGCTCTATGACCACTTTGGATTGTTTGGGGAGGACTGGTCAAACGTGAGTGTCACAAAGTGAGAAACAAAGAGTCTGAGGCCAGCCTCTTGAGCAGCACCAATAGGCAAGAGAGGAAACTACCCAACAGGCATAGCACGTCTGTCTGGAGCCCTTGCAGTCATAGGTGTGGTCTTCCCAGTATTCTCCCTTGTTTTGTCTTCTTATTTGCTCAGAAAGCATAAGGCATACGTTTTATGTCACAGTAAATACTTCGTTATCTTCTTGAGGCCATTTTCTGAATGACGCCATTGGGTCAACATGCAAACAAGCATCTAAATACTCCACTTCTACAGAGAACACTTGATGACAGTGTAACCTAATCACAGGGCAACATGAGTGAATAAAAATCTCTTAAGTATTAAATTCTTGTAAGGAGGCATTTTCACTGGAAATTTCAGTTACTCAGAGGTTTGATCTCTACCCTCATCAATCTATGTCTGCATCCCTTCCGGCCTCCCACCCATCCCTCAAAAGGAAGAAAAATCTCCAATTTGATTTTTTCTCCCTGAAGTTTTCCACAAGGTCAAGTGACAGAAAGGATTTTCATGAAAATATGGAAGGTCACTCTGCTTACCTGATAAACAAATTTTTATATATGAGAGACCCAATCATTCCCAGCATGACCTTTCCTTACCTCTTTGTGTTCAATCTATATCGTAAATATTCATAAAATGAACCATTCATCATTAATTTTTTGACATTTCTCCTAGGCATACTTCATTATTCTCACACAGGTGTTTAAAACAGTGGGAACTATAGTGCTGGGACCAGGGAAAAATAGAGATGAATGAGATCCTTAGTAACTACAGTATGAAAAAGGAATCTTTTGAACATTCTTAGAGGAAGTCTGAAAAGAAAAGCTAAGGAGTCTGTTTTTGATGTCTTTCAAAATACTCAATATTTTCTTGAAAATAAACCCCAGCATACCAGATTTTACATATGTTGAGTCTATATCTATAAATCTGTATACACATAGATATTCTGAAATTTGTAAATTAGTTCTAGTCTTAAAAGATGATTAAAAATTAAACATGAAATATATACAATTTCAGTTTGACGTTTTTGCTTTTCTAAAACTCAACGTTTGCCAAACTAATTAAATAAAGTTTAATATAATTGTGTATGATTCATTACATCCATTCTGGACTGCTGACTTAGTTACATCTTTAAAACTCTGAGAGTGTCACTTTCTTGCAGAAAATCTATGAAATTTGCCTGAAGAGAGAAGAGAGATGTGATTATCCCCTGAGAATTAAACTATGAAATCCATTTAAGATGACACAGAAAAGCTCCTAACACAAACTAAAGGTTTAACATGTCTTAAGACTGGGAAAATGGTAGGATGTAAAGGATGGTCAGTATAAAAAGGAGGAACAAACATCTATAATAAGTACAGGTACAGCTGGGGAGCCTTCGAGCAAAGATTTAATATGTCCCCTTCTGGGGTTAGAGCTCTCTATTGAGGAGACAGATACACAAGAATATTACAATTTGAAGATAATAAAGGTTTAAATCATGTTATTGTCTCCCAGCCTGATTCTTTGATTGGCTAGCAACTTTTTGAATATAATTTGTTTTCCTTTCAGTGTTCAGACATTGGGGAATACACCAGCCAGAATACATGTGTTCAGAGCTTATGGAGATTGCATTTCTTGCCATAAATATAAATAAATGGCAAATTTATACACGTATCAATCTCTTATAAGCAAGATTCTGTGAAGTCACCTCTGAGTGCTTAATTTATATGTAAAGATAAATTTAGCCCCTAGCCTAGCTGACTCAAATCCTTTGGGGAATAAAAATAGACAATCATGCAAACAATAAATAAAGTGAAGGTCCTTGCAAATGCATAGTCATCCTATGAAGATCCATACAACTCTATTTATACTTTAAACACTCTTATAAATGTTTTCTTCAAATTTCCACAGCATAATGGCCAAACCATTTTTTTCTTCCTGCCCCTAGAAATTCTACTTTTTAAAGGGTCAATTTCAGTCTTTCCTTTTCCATGAAGACGTCTTCAACCATTTTATCATGGTGCCAACTATGACTCATATTAGTTCTTGGAAATATTTAACTTTATACTATTTCTCATTGCTTAATTCTCTTTCGTATGGTGAAATTCCCATAATTCCAATAAGTACCAAGTTCCCTGAGTGGACACAACTGATATTTTACTTCTTTTGTTCTACCTGTGGTTATGGATAATAAGCATGACATTTTCCAATGGTTTTCAAAATTCCTTATCTATGGAACTTATCCATAGGATAAATTCTTCCAATAGCTCTAATGATCCTTCCCTTTCACCCTTACTTCACTTTCTACCTCCCTCACATATTCCAAGTTGAATACATTCAAACTCATTTGTTGGTCTGGTGCTGGCCATTTCATTTTCTGTACTTAACTCCATCAGAAGTTCATAATATTTCTGTTTTTTTCCCCATACCTTGCAGTTTTTGCTTCTTCTGCTTATGACTGGGCTTGAAATTCTGGCTGCTCTCATGGGCTGCTGCGGGAACAAGCTCTTTATAAAGATGTAATGACCAGATGAATTTCGCAAGGTGTGATCAGCAGCTGGCTGTGTGCCTGAGGCAGGGATGCCGCTAGCCTTCAGATTCCAGTCAAAGTCATCATCCTGTTCCTGCTCCCAGGCACAGAGATCAAACTCAAAATCACAGCAGCCACTGGAGATACCTGGAAAACATTTTCCAATTTATGGTGGACAGAAAAAGGAAATTAGCAGATAAAGCATGCAATCACAAATTACAGTAATCTTATTAAACACACTCATGTTTCAGGATCTTTGAACTTGCTACTCTCTCTGCCTGGATTCTTTCCCAAATGGCCTGTCCACTCACTTCTATCAGATCTGTATTTGAGCATCACCTTCTCAGTGGGTCCTTATTTTTCAGTGTATGTAAAATCTCCTATCCTCAAGTCTGTCCTGCTTCACTTGTTTATTTTTATTTTGGGCATTTTTCTAACACATTATATGTTTTACCTACTTATTTTTTGTCTTCCCCCACTCCTCACTCATCAGAATGCATGTGTTATAAAGGAGAGAATTTGCTCAGTTTTGTTGTTATATTCCCAGTGCCTGGCAAATAATTGCTCAATTTGCTGAATGAATAAATGAACTTTTAAAAAAGAAAAAAATACAGTAATCTTATGTAGCTTTTTTTTTTTTGCGGTACGCGGGCCTCTCACTGTTGTGGCCTCTCCCGTTGCAGAGAACAGGCTCCGGACGCGCAGGCTCAGCGGCCATGGCTCAAGGGCCCAGCCGCCCCACGGCATGTGGGATCTTCCCGGACCAGGGCACGAACCTGTGTCCCCTGCATCGGCAGGTGGACTCTCAACCACTGCGCCACCAGGGAAGCCCTTATGTAGCTTTTACATATAGAATGGATAAACAAGGTCCTACTCTATAGCACAGAGAACTATATTCAATATCCTGTGATAAACTATAATGGAAAAGAATATAAAAAAGAATGTATATAGATGTATAATGGAATCACTTTGCTGTACAGCAGTAATTAACACATTGTAAATCAACAATATTGCAATTAAAAAATTGAAAAAATTGCAGTAGTCCTGCCACATAATGTAATGTTAGAAACCTTACAATATTATCCTGACAGCAACATTAAAATAGTTTAGTTTGTTACACACAGCTATTTCCATGGCTCATTTAAGTTTATTTCGTCAATATTCTGGTCCCTGTGTCAAAATCCATGAGAAAATATTCTAGCATTACACACATTTCCTCCTGCAAACACCTATTTGGTCAATGTAATTTATTTCTTCTCTCTTCTCATCTTTGCTTCTCAGATCTTGGTAGGGAATTTAGGACGTTTATTATTCTGCAACACAGTGTAGTTGGGAAACACTTCCTAAAGCAAAAGTTATTAATCATTGTAATTATTTTTTAAAACATAGACTTATTTTAGAGATAAGAAAATTGTGAAACAGAAAAGGTTAAAACTGTAATGATTTAATTTATTATAATAAGTTGCAGAAATTAAATATGTTGAGTTACATTAAATATCAACTATCTCCCAGGTATTTAAAAAATATTTTATTATTAACATTGCTTAAGTTTTTCTTCCATTTCCAGGATAGTAAGAATTCTAAGTCCAACTGTGTCCTTATTGATTTTCTGCTTGCTGGATCTATCCATTTCTGATAGAGGCATGTGAAAATCTCCAACTATGATAGTGGATTCATCTCTTTTCTTTGCAGTTCTAGAAGTTTTTTATGTCACACAGGTTGACATTCTGTTGTTAGGTACATACACGTTAGGGATTGTCATGTCTTCTTAGAAAAGTGACCTCTTTACTGTTGTGTAATGCCCTTATTTATCCCTGATAATGTTCCTTGCTTTGAAGTCTGTTCTGTCTGAAATTAAAATAGCTATTCCTGCTTTCTTTCGATTCATGTAATCATGGTATATATTTCTGCATACATTTACCTTTAACCTATAAATATCTTTATATTCAAAGTGGGTTTCTTGTAGACAACATGTAGTTCAGTCCTATTTTCTATTCAATTGTTAATTCAGTTTTTAAATTACATTTGAAACTTATTTTGAAAATTTACTCTGTCCTAAAATAGACTGTAATTCCTACAGCCTCTTTTAGTTCAGAATGCTAAACTTCTCCTAAGTATCCTCTCAAAGGACTGGGAAGTAAATCTCACTAAAATAATAATGAACCCCAACTCACCATCTTGTTTATAATCTGAACTCTTATCTTGGTTAAGAATATAAAATGAAGTAACTAATTCAGTTGCTCTTATGTTGGAAAATTTAGCAGCCCATGAGGACCAGATTTCCATATAGACCAGCATCTAGAAAGGCCATTTGTCTAAGGAAATGATGTGTGTTGTTGAAAAACAGATTTGTTAAAAAAAAATCATACAAATACTGCTATATGAATCTCTATAGTGTAAATCATATTTTTGCTTTTGGTATTTACTATAGTTTTGAAGATATATTTCCTTGGAAAGTTTAATTCTAAAATATCAGTGGAGGAAAACACAGCAAGCAGGCCTAAGCTGTTTGAATTACACATCACTATGGTAAGAGGGAACAACTTATAATTTCATTTTCTACTATTTCCCACAGGTGCCATGCGAGACAAATGGCAAATAGTCTTCTGTGCAGATGCCAATTCCTGGCATTTCATGGAGCAATTAATGCCAGTGCCAGACAGGTGTGCCATCAGGAAGAAAATGATCCTTTTGTCTACAGCTGTATCATCAATCAAACCAGTTTCTCTCTTTCCAAATTCTATAATTTTTCCATCGATCAATATATTTATAAGTGTAAAAATGTTTAATTTAAAACAGACGTAATTTTGAAAGAACACAACCTATGCCTTTAAAGATCCTACCATCAAATTTTTAAAAGATATCATTCTATTCATTTATTCATTTCATATAAAATTTTTAGTTTTTAAATAGATATATAGTTTCTATAAAAGAGTATATAGGTGTAAAATATAGTGATTCACAATTTTTAAGCTATACTCCATTTACAGTTATTATAAAATATTGGCTGGGGCTTCCCTGGAGGCACAGTGGTTGGGAGTCCGCCGGCTGATGTGAAAGTTTTTGTTCTAGTTCTGTGAAAAATGCCATTGGTAGTTTGATAGGGATTGCATTAAATCTGTATTGCTTTGGGTAGTATAGTCATTTTCACAATGTTGATTCTCCTAATCCATGAACGTCATATATCTCTCCATCTATTTGTATCATCTTTAATTTCTTTCATCAGTATCTTATAGTTTTCGGCATACAGGTATTTTGTCTCCTTAGGTAGGTTTACTCCTAGGTATTTTACTCTTTGTTTTGCAATAGTAAATGGGAACGTTTACTTAATTTCTGTTTCAGATTTTTCATCATTAGTGTATAGGAATGCAAGAGGTTTCTGTGCATTAATTTTGTATCCTGCTACTCTACGAAATCCACTGATTAGCTCTAGTAGTTTTCTGGTAGCATCTTTAGGATTCTATGTATAGTATCATGTCATCTGTCAACAGTGACAGTTTTATTCTTCTTTTCCAATTTGGATTCCTTTTATTTCTTTTTCTTCTCTGATTCCAAAACTATGTTGAATAATAGTGGTGAGAATGGGGAATCTTGTCTTGTTTCTAATCTTAGAGGAAATGGTTTCAGTTTTTCACCATTGAGAATGATGTTGGCTGTGGGTTTGTCATATATGGCCTTTATTATATTGAGGTAAGTTCCCTCTATGCCTACTTTCTGGGGACTTTTTTATCATAAATGGTGCTGAATTTTGCCAAAAGCTTTTTCTGCATCTACTGAGATGATCATATGGTTTTTATTCTTCAATATGTCAATATGGTATATCACATTGATTGATTTGCATATATTGAAGAATCCTTGTATCCCTGGGATAAATCCCACTTGATCATGGTTCATGACCCTTTTAATGTGTTGTTCGATTCTGTTTGCTAGTGTTTTGTTGAGGATTTTTGCATTTATATTTATCAGTGATATTGGTCTGTAATTTTTTTGTATGTAGTATCTTTGTCTCATTTTGGTATCAGGGTGATGGTGGCCTCATAGAATGAGTTTGGGAGTGTTCCTCCCTCTGCAATTTTTTGGAAGAGTTTGAGAAGGATGGGTGTTAGCTCTTCTCTAAATGTTTGATAGAATTTGCCTGTGAAGCCATCTGGTCCTGGACTTTTGTTTCTTGGAAGATTTTTAATCACAGTTTCCATGTCATTACTTGTGATTGGTCAGACCCTTTGTTTTTCTCTTCTTCTTCTGGGACCCCTATAATTCGAATGTTGGTTCATTTAATGTTGTCCCAGAGGTCTCTGAGACTGTCCTCAATTCTTTTCATTCTTTTTTCTTTATTCTGCTCTGCAGTAGTTATTTCCACTATTTTATTTTCCCGGTCACTTATCCATTCTTCTGCCTCAGTTATTCTGCTAATCATTCCTTCTAGAGAATTTTTAGTTTCATTTATTGTGTTTTTCATCATTGTTCATTTGCTCTTTAGTTCTTCTAGGTCCTTGTTAAATGTTTCTTGTATTTTCTCCATTCTGTTTCCAAGATTTTCAATCATCTTTACTATCATTACCCTGAATTCTCTTTCAGGTAGACTGCCTATGTCCTCTTCATTTGTTTGGTCTGGTGGGTTTATACTTTGTTCCTTCATCTGCTGCATACTTCTCTGTCTTCTCATTTTGCTTAACTTACTGTGTTTGGGTTCTCCTTTCATAGCTGCAGGTTTGTAGTTCCCGTTGTTTTTGGTGTCTGCCCCCAGTGGATAAAGTTGTTCAGTGGGTTGTGTAGGCTTCCTGGTGGAAGGGACTGGTGCCTGTGTTCTGGTGCATGAGGCTGGATCTTGTCTTTCTAGTGGGCAGGACTGCATCTGGTGGCGTGTTTTGGAGAGTTTGTGGACTTGGTATGATTTTAGGCATCCCGTCTGCTAATGGGTGGGGTTGTGTTCCTGTCTTGCTAGTTGTTTGGCATGGAGTGTCCAGCAGTGTAGCTTGTTGGTCATTGAGTGGCGCTTGGTCTTAGTGTTGAGATGGTGATCTCTGGGAGAGTTCTTGCCGACTGATATTACATGGGGCCAGGAGGTCTCTGGTGGACCAGTTTCCTGAACTCAGCTCTCCCACCTCAGAGACCCAGGCCTGAGAGCCGGCCGGAGTACCAAGACCCTGTCAGCGACATGGCCAGGTACAAAGGGGTGTTTCTTGCCTTTTGGGAAGTCTGAGGTCTTCTGCCTGCATTTGGTAGGTGTTTTGTAGGAATTCTTCCACATGTAGATGTATTTTTGATGTGTTTGCAGGGAGGAAGGTGATCTTCACGTCTTACTCCACCATCTTGAAGGCCCCCCTGATATTCCCCAATTCTATGTCTCCTGTGGAAATGCCTCTCCCTGGCTTAGATGTCATTGGCCACATCTCCATTTTTAAGATCTTAAGATATCTCAAACACAAATCAAGAGAAATCACATCTTTTAAAACCTCCTTATCCTTTTGCTTCATTAATTAAGAAGAGTGAATGAAACTGCCAGTTATTCACTTGTCCAACCCAGAAATCCTCCACATTAAATTAATCATCAGATCTGTAGACTTTTCTCCCAAATATTTATTCACTTCTTTCCATCTTCATTGAATGCACCTTGTCATCATTATCTCTTGAGTGAAATACTGGAATAGTCTCCTGACTGATCCTCCTGCCTCCAATATTGCTATCATCTACACTGTTCTTCAGAGTGATTTTCCTAAAATCCAAATTTGATTATATTATTCCCCTGTATAAAATCCTAAAATGTCTCTCTGTTAGTCTAAGTTAAAAGACATTTCTTAACACAGATGACCAGGTACCCCTGCTTGTCTCTCTGGACTCATTCCTAGCTACTCTCCACTCTCAAACGAAATGCTGCAGACATGCTAAGCTTTCTCTCCACAAACTCATCAGGATTCACCTTTCCTCTGGTTTTTTGCTACCACCCTTTGCAATTCCTATCATCTGGAACCTTCTTTACTATTCTTTATTTAACCAACTCCCTATTCATTCTTCACAGATATAATCAACACAAGGCTAACTAAAAAAATAAAAACTAAAGTATTAAAATTCTTAAGATTTGTGAATGTTATCTTATGCAAAAAATGACACACTATTGTGATAATTTACTCATAATTAGAGTACTGTGGTATTTGATGAATATTTAATTCCCATGTTTATGGGAAACTCTGAGAATTTAAACCATCCAATGAGAGGGATACTAGATAATAGAGGCCTTGAACTGTGCATATAAAATGCTACTAAAGGATTCTAAGAATATATATATATTGACATCATAACTATGAACACGAGAAAGGGGAATGTGAAAAAACGTGCAGAATCAATGGTACCTGTTTCTAAATCTTAAAGTTGTATTATTATGAAGAACTACAAGTAGTAAGAAATATTATCATCAAAAACTCATACTGAGCAAAGACGGAAACATAGATTCAATATTAGGAAAATCACTATATCAAGGGGTGCCTGACAGTTGAAAAGGGTTTTTATGTGAGACAGAGTATTCTCTCCTATGAAAGTGTTCAAACAGCAATCAGGTTATTTTTCCTTTCCCACATCCATTGTCTGCCAGATCAGAGAAGTTATAGAAATGATTCTTTGGTTGGTTGGTGACTCATTTACAAATTCAATCAATAGCAATTCAGTAGATGTTGGAACTGGTTCATCAATAAACATGTCTTAGTGGAGTTCTCTCATATATTAATAGACTGTGAAAAGTGCTAGGATATAGATAAAAAATTCACGATCAAGTGTAACTGAGTAAAAGTGAATCCTTCACAGAAGTCTTAGTGTTAGATCCCTGTTTCAAAGAGCATGGAGTAACTTCTTTTATTCTCTCCAACTCTATGATTCTTTGATTTTATGGTTCAATAACTTGAACTTTATATCATATTTTGACAAGTTGTTTATATTGTATTTATAAAGAGGTTAGTAGCTATATCTATTTCTAGATTTTTCTTCTTAATGAATTAGTATTTTCAGTCTCAAAGGAATGTCAAAGAAAAGAGAGAGAAAACACAGATTACCTATGACAGGAATGAAACAGGGGATATCATAGACCCTAAGGATATTAAAAAGATGATATAAGAATACTACTAATAACTCTAATGCACTAAACTGACAACTTCTATGAAATGGACCTATTCCTCGCAAAGAACAAACACAAAATGATTTGAGCAGCTTTATAACTTTTAAGGAAATGGAACTCATAATTTTAAAATTCCTGAAAAAGAAATATCCAGGCTCTGATAGTCTCATTGGAGATTTCTACCAAAACTTTAAGGCACACAGATCAGAAAGGAAGACATAAAACTGTCCCAATTTTCAGATGACATGACTGTCAACATAGAAAATCTAAGGAATGTATTATAAAAATTTGAGAACTAATACATGGCTCAGCAAGGTTGCAGGACACATGACCTACATATAAAATTAATTGTGCTTTTATATATCATCATTGAATATGTAGAAACCAAAATTTAAAATATAATATCATTTATAATCCCTTAAAAGATGAAATACTTAGGTGTAACTCTTATAAAATATGTACAGGACTTGTAAGCCAAAAACTACAAAACACAGGTGAAAAGAAATCCAAGTCTAAATAATGGAGAGACAAACTGCTCATGGATTGGAAGACATCCTATTAAAGATGTTATTTCTCCCAAACTGATATATGTATTTAATAAAATTCTTGTCAAAGTTACATCACTTTTTTGGTAGATATAAAGATGATATTTTTTTTAAAGTGAAAGCAAAGCCAAAAGAACCTGAATAACTAAGGCTATATAGTTGAAAAAGAAAAATAAACTAGAAGGACTCTATCTAATTTTAAGATTTATTATAAAGCTTTAATTTTCAAGACTGTGTGGTACGGATGAAGGAACAGACACTTGGATCAATGGAAGAGAACCCAAAACAGCTTCACAAAAGCACAACCAACTAACATTTGACAAAGATGCAGATGCAGTTAAATGAATGGAGGAGAGCTTTGTTAATGGTGATGAAGCAACTGGATAAATATTGGCAAAAAAAAAAAAAAAAAAAAATGACCCAAACCTCACACCTTATCCAAAAATTAACAAAATGGAGCATGCATTTAAATATAATACTATGCAACTTTTAGAAGGAAAAATAGAAGAAAATCTGGGACCTAGACCTCAGTGAAGTGTTTTTGACCATGACATCAAAAGCATGATCCCTAAAAGGAAAGATCAATAAACTGGACTTCATCAAAATTACTCTGTCCCTGTAAAGAGAATGTAAAGATAATCTAAATCCTATGAGAGAATGCTTGCCACTCACACATCTGCCGAAGGACTTATATCTGTAATACATGAAGAAGTCTCAAAACTCAACAGTTTGAAAACTTCTGATTAGAAAATGGGCAGAAGACATGAAGAAACATTTCACCAAAGAGGATATACAGATAACAAAGAAGCTCATGATAAGATGTTCGACACCACTAGCTATCGGGGAAAACGCAAATTAAGACCCTGATGAGATAGTAACCTATACCTATAAGAAGAGCAATAATGAAAATAAAAGTTACAATACCAAATGCTCACAAGGATGTGGACAAACTGGATCTCTCACACATTGTTGGTGGTAACATAAAATGGCATAACCACTCTGGAAAATAGTACTATGGTATGTTACATCCATGCCATGGAACATGAGTCAGCAATAAAAAGGAACAAATGATTTACACACACAACAACTTGGATGGCTCTCAAGGAGATTATGCTGAATGAAAAAAAGACAGTCTCAAAAGGTCACAAACTGCATTTACATATTTATATAACTTTCTCAATATTACGAACTATAGGGATGGAGAACAAAATAGTGGTTTCCCAAGGTTAGGGATAGTGAGAATGTAATTATAAAGAAATAGCTCAGGGGAGATTTTGGTGGAGACAGAATATTTGACTGTAGTGTGATGATTACACGAGTTTTCACATATAATAAAATGCCACAGAACTATACACACATATTGAACCATATTGTTTCCTGGTTTTGATATTATACTATACTATAAAATGTAACCACTGAGGGAAACTACATGAAGCGTACACAGAATTTCTCTGTACTATCTTTGTAACTTCCTATGAACCCACAATTATTTCAAAATTCAAAAAATTAATGTCATGTGCCAATTATTATTTGGTGACATCATCAGGAAATTGTGATACAGTGATTTCCTTTGTATTGCCTTATTCTATGAAGTAATAATAAATTCTGTAAATAATACTTTCCAAACTGTTTCACAGAACAATTGTTCTATAAGGAGTATAATTATTTCCATGTAAAAAAAAGAGTTTGTGGGTAATTTGGAAAAATCCTATTTATAATACCCGGTTTTCAAAAATTGTCATAATTTTTTCTTCAGTGATGACTACCTGATTTCATAATTCTGAAAATATTACCCTAATGCACGTCACTTTACAACACTGAGTTCATGA
The DNA here is from genome assembly GCF_000442215.2 of Lipotes vexillifer. Taxonomy (NCBI): domain Eukaryota; kingdom Metazoa; phylum Chordata; class Mammalia; order Artiodactyla; family Lipotidae; genus Lipotes; species Lipotes vexillifer. Next base: position 1,139,259 of record NW_006772098.1, read on the forward strand.
GAAAGGGATCAGTGTTGATAATCTTGGAAAGACAGTGAAAGCTTTCTAAGCCTCAGTCACTAGGCTACAGCCTGCAAATAATGAATTCCTGAAGCTTAGGACAGCAGATCCTTCACAGGAAGCCTGGTTTATTAACATTATGATACCTGACCTACTTTTGAACATAATCTCCCAAAGAAAACAAAAGCTATTCATAGTGCATGATTAATAAAGTCTCTGAAAATACACTAGCTGTTTTCAAGGTGATGTAAAAATCCATGTTGGGATTAGTATTTAAATGCCCAAACTAAATTATTTCTCCCTCACCCATCCAAAAGTGCTTTGTACTTATTCCAACTCCCATTTGCAAGATGAATGTTTATGTACCTATTTCTCTAGCTAGATAAGAAGCTCCACAATTCTTCAGGTAATATCTTACTTTTCTTTGTTTTTGCTCCAGGGCCACTTATATTAGAGATGCCCAATGTTTAACCAAATAAATAAATGTCCAGTATGCAAGGCTAGGTCAGAATGGTGTACACTGGTGCCAGTAGAGTCCCACAGAGGCACTCTACACCTTGAAATTCATTTTTTGCCACAACTGAGCACAAATTCTGATATGCTAAAAAGTTTTAGATGGAGCACTGGATATGGTGTAGAAGTAACAGCTATAATATAACCTTACTGTGAGTAAAAATTCACATATATATCATAGCATCAAACAATAGCCCCTTCTCCCCCCGAAATTCATCAGTTTACTTGAAACAGAGAGAATTCTGCTATAACAAATGAGAAAGGGTAGTCAGGATGTAAATGAGTCAACTCAAATATGTCCTGAAGGATAACTGTTTAGGGGAATTACAGTATACATTCATAGGAATCAAAGGAAATTGTTAGTGATGTGGTGATAATATAGAAAGGACCGTGTTTTAATTATTGCTGACTTTTTAAATGTTTTTGAATTTTTAAAAAATTCATTCAAATACATCAAATATCACTTGGCTCAAATCCATTATTTGTTCCATCTCTTTTGTTTGTTTGTTTTTTAACATCTTTATTGGAGTATAATTGCTTTACAATGTTGTGTTAGTTTCTGCTGTATAACAAAGTGAATCAACTATATGTATGCATATATCCCCATATCCCCTTCCATCTTTACTTAAATGTCAATTTCTCAGTGAGAACTTTTCCGATGGCCCTATTTAAAACTATAACCACCACTCCAAGCATCTTCTTTCTCACTTTTCCCTATTTTACTTTTTTCCAGAGCACTTGTCATTATGAAATACGCTGTGCTATTTTACTGTTTTGTCTGTGTCCCCTTCCACTACCACCAAACGAAAAGCAAGCTCCATGAGAGCAGGAAATTTGTCTGTACTGTTCACAGCATTATTCTTAGTAACTAGAACAAACCCTCGTACATAGTAGATGCTCAATAAATATTTGCTGAATAAATGCATGAACGTTCATTCTTTAAAGCTTCTTAAAATCGCTAACAAATTATATCAGGCAATTAAATACATATGTAGGCATTAAATCTTGACTTAACTATAAATGGTTCAATTAAATTAAGAAAATATACACAGAATCATTTTTAATATTTAAAAAGCTAATTACTGCCCCTATTAAAATCCTGATATATTTGTATATGTCAATAAGGAAACAAAGAATAAAATAATAGCTCTTCCTTCTCATCAGAAAACATTTTCAAATGTTTGTATTGTTTAGATGAGTGCTTCTCAAATTTTAGTGCACATGTACTTGTTAAAATGCAGTTTATGATTAAGTCTGGAGTGGGGCCTGACTTCTGACAAAAATGCTGTTTGTCTCTAGACCAAGATTTGAGTAACTGAGTTTAGATAACTTTTCAGCAGTGTTAAATTGCACATTGATATAACATTAAAAAATGATATTTTTAGAAACATTCATCCAATAGGAAAAAAGTGTGTTTAAAAATATTTGTAATGACTTTAGCAAGGTTACTATAAGTAACTGAGTATAAGAGTTTGATTTATTGTTAATCACGTGCTCTTTCACCAAGAGGGAACCCTAACGTAAACTATGGACTGTGGTGATAATGACATTTCCCGTGTAACAAATCACCACTCTGGTGGGGGACATGATAGTCTGGGGGGGATTAAGTTTTGCTGTGAACCTACAACTCCTTTAAAAAATAAATTCTATTGAAAAATTTAAAAGACAGCCTCCAGAATGAGAGAAGATATTTGCAAATCATACATATGATAAGGGCTTAATATCCAGAATATATAAATAACTCTTACAACTCTACAATAAAAAAACACACAATTCTGTAAAGAAAAGCACAAAGAACTTTGACAGTTCTCCAAAGAACATACACAAATGGCCAATAAGCACAAGAAAAGATGATTAACATTGTAGTCATTAGGGAAGGACAAATCAAAACCACAATGAGATTCTACTTCATACACACACAAAAAAAAAAAAAAAAAAAAAAAAAAAAAAAAAAAAAATGGACAAAAAACAAAGAAAAGAAAACAACAAGTATTCAAGTATTGGCAGATCTCCTTCAAGACTTTGCCCAGGAGGGGAATTAGATGAAGGGAGTCCAAAGGTACACACTTCCAGTTATAAGATAAATAAGTACTAGGGCTGTAATGTACAACACAATGACTATAGTTAGCACTGTTGTATGGTATATTTGAAAGAGATTAGATCCTAAGAGTCCTCATTTCAAGGGAAAAAACATTTTTTTCCTCTTTTTATTATTTTGTACCTATATGAGAAAATGGATGTCAATGGATTACCACTAAACTTATTGTGGTAATCATTTCACAATATAAATAAGTCACAATGATGTATAACTTAAACTTATACAGGGCTGTATGTTAATCATATCTCAGTAAAACTGGGGGGTGAATAAATAAGTAAAATGAAAAAAAATTGTTTAAATATCTTTCATCAGGCCTATCCTCATCAAGCTCCCTAATATTGCTATTTTCTCTCTCTCCATTTTTCATCTCCTTTAATTTACTCTATATTTTCTCATAGAAAATGTATCACTTATCAACTTCTGACAAACTCTGTAATATACATACACAAAAACACACACACATGGATATTGTGTGTGTGTGTATGTGTGTGTGTGTGTGTGTGTGTGTGTGTGTAGAGGAAGAGAGAATATTTTCTGTTTAACACAGGGGAATTTAATATGATTTTTGTCTGTTTCATTTGTGGATGTACACTAGATGTCTCAAACACTGCTTGACATATACCTTTTCAGTAAATATATGTTAAATTAATTCGATATCTTGTCTTCTCGATTTCTCTTGATCATTCTTGACAGGGTCTTGAAAATATTATCAGTCTTTCCAAATCCTCTCTCTCTGACATTTGTGTTCTATTCCATTAATTTGTATTATTAGCTAATTAATTTCTTTGGTAAGGATTTAAGTATATAAATTTTTCACTAAGCATTTTCTTAACTAACCACAGGTTTTTTAATGCACTATTATTATTATTATTTATTTAAAACATTTTCTAATTTTACTGTAATTTTTTTGGTGGGGAGATGGGTTATCAAAAGTGTCTTCTAACTAACAGGGAATTTTCTAGCTTTTGTCTTGCAACTGATTTCCAGCCTAATTCAAAAGATGTAATCCATGTCACTTTAATCCATTTAAAATTATTGAAGTTTGCTTAGTGCTTAATAACATATATTCTGTGTGTACTTGAAATAGATGTCTGCATTTGGGAAATACAGTATTACACGTGCCCATTAGGTTCAGATTACTTACTAATTATTCTGGTCAAATATCCTGCATCCTTACTAATCACAGTGCAGAATTAAATTACTTTGAGCATGCCTGAGATACTCTTGTGTATCACCAATAAATATGCTAATTGGAAAGTACAGAGAAACAAAAATATGATTGTTTGCCAAAGGAGCCTCTATACCAATGGCAAAATATGTTCAACTAAGATCTCAGATTCCTCAGATACAAATCACTTTCTTTTTGAGTATGTCCTATATTTTAGATATATTTATATTATAAAGCAAAAAAAGAAACCAGTTAATCTTTCTTCCAAATCTTGCTTTCTGAGCCTATATTGGTCTACAGAAAATTAAAGCCACAGGTACTTTTGTTTTATAACGGATTATTTTCTTTTCCTTTGTCAGAGATAGTCTATGCCTTTACAAAGAGCTCAGCAGTTTCATTCTTTCTTCTATTCCTAGGTGGTGTATTTATACCAAATGATATTTTAGACTTTTTTTTAGAGTTGTGATACACGTTCAGCCTTTATTAGACTTCTCATTAAAAAAAAAAACAAAAAAAAAACAACCCAAAACAAACCAAAAAAACCTCACACAAGTTCCAAAGATCAAGAAACCTAAGCCTAAATTCTTGGTTGGTTGTCAGCCAAACTTCTGAGATCAGTTGCTATGGTGATTTTTTTTTTAAGTTTTTCTTCCTATTCTTCTGGGTCTAATTAAGCATCAAAGTTTATAGTATATGAGGAAAAATAACAGCACTCATAATTCATATAGCAGGTTCTAGCCACTCTATAATTAAAACATTTAAAACAAGTAACGTAGGAATACATTTGAATTTTTAAATACATAATAAAATAAGCAGTGTTATATAAAAAGAAATTATATTCATGTAATAAGAACCAATATCAAAATGTGGGTTACTTTTAAGGTTTGTTCTAACTTTTTGGTTGTTTATTTGTTCTAAGGAGCTGAAAAGATTTTTCTTCTTCTTATATAATATCTGGAACTAATTCATCTCTCTTGCTCCAGTATTACTGATATCACAGCCCCATTCAAATGTTACAGTGATTTGGCAATCAGTTCACCAGAAAGCACCTTCTGATAAAACTTTCCCTCCAAGGGCTTGTAATTACTTTTGTCTTTATTTTCCATATAAAACAACTACCAAGACAATAAATTTCAGTACATTTCTCTGACCCTCTTAGTATATCAGTATATCCTCCCAAACACAGATAGAGGATTCCTAGAAATATTCGCAAAGTTATTATCTAAATACAAAGAGTTCAAGGAAAATTTAGCCAGAAATAAAATACTTTAAACACTGAAAAAATTGCATTAAATCATATCTTGGGAAAGAGATAAGTTGGCAACATGACAAATAAAATTCAAAAGCATAGTATCTGTTCTGTTCAACTGATTAGCTAATAGATTTGTGAGATACTCAAATGAAAATGGCAATTAAGAAAATGTAAAAGCATTTGATGCAGAAAATAACTAAAAACGCAGCAAAAATATTCATAAGATAAAGGTAAAAATCAATACAGAATACAAGATTAGCCAAACAGTTTTGCTTGGTTCATATAATAGTAATAATTGATATTATAAGATATAATCCACACTTGAAGAAACAAATAGTTATTGGATATACACAGGATTTCTACATCTACAACGTTTTTGGTTTTCCTAAGATTCAGTTGTACACAGAGGTGGTATGGTTGCTTGGGAAAAGCAGTGAACCATAAGTCAAAGTACCTGGAAACTAGGATCAACTCTGTCAGTACCAGTTTTATGAAATTTGACCAAATCTTAGCCACTCTTGTTCAGCAGCTTTATCCATGGAATGCACTAATAATATCTGTCCCACTTACGTGTCGGGTTTCTGTGAAGATCAAGTGGAGATTAGTAGATAGAAGGGCTTTGAAAGTTAAAAGTTCTATGTAAATGTGAGCTCTTAATATACTGACGTTGTTCTTGTGATTCCAGATTTGGTTTCAAGAGGCAAAACAGAGATCAAACTGTAATACGCTAGCTCAGAAATTATTATTGGTAATAGTGGAATAATTTGTCAACCTTAATTCTGACAATTTGTATTCACCTCATTTGCAGTGAAATGAGGCAACAACACACTGTGTTCCATGATTTTACAGACTTCCCTGAATGAGCACATATGGTACATTTAGCTAAGGATATTTTAATAGGTGCCGTTTATTATGAGTTGATCTCTTGTAACAATATTACACAGCTGATATGTGTTTCCCTTAGAAGATCACGTTGTCTATTTTATACATTATCTGGATATTGATTTTTTGTTTTTTTAGCCACTTACCCCAGCTCATAATTGACCCAAGGGAATGACAACTCCCTGAAATCCGTCAAAGCACAAAGGCTTGTCAACCTTACATGAATTGCCGTTTATGGACGTTTTGCTTGCCTTCTTTCCAAAAATTTATTTCATATGGAAAATACTTGTTTGCATACCGTTTGCCTTTGAAGACACCTGTTTTCCAGTTAATCTCCAATTCTTCACATACAAACAGAAAGCCATTGATTAGTTTTAAATGACTTTCGGTTCTAAATTAAGTATTGAGAGGGAGAAAGGAATGTATTTAAATGGTTAAATCACCTTACCTGCCTTGGCTGCTGAGTTATATATACTCTGTAGTTTTCATCAATGAACCCATTGCACAGAGGAAGGTTGTGGGAGACAAAGGCAAAAGTAAGGAGACAGAACACTTCCACTCACCACAGATGAAAGGAGTCTCATCTGAATTATCAGCACAATCGTTCACAAAATCACACAGCTTGTCCTTGGCAATGCAGTGCTTGTTAGCGCATGTGAATTCTTGAGCCGTACACGTTCTGTCTGCGCTAAGCAGGGGGGAACAATCTTGAAAAGAAATATCATCCACTGCTACATCTCCTATGTAACTGATACCACGTTTTGCCCTGAAGACAACCTTTAAAAAAAATAAAGCCAATATCAGTTGACTGGCCCATCAAGAATTCAAAACTTGGGGCAAACAGTAAATACAGTACAGAACATAAGGGCTTGAATCTGATAAAGATGACCCCGTAATCCCTACAATGAAACTGACCCAGGAAGTTTGAGGGATATCGAAGATCTCTACCACACTCAACATGTAAGGATGTGGGAGTGGCAACACCATTGTCTCTTGTCTAGATTTTTAGGATACAGGGCCTAAGAAACTGGCAGGAGTCACCTACCACTGCGGCCTCTGCAACTCGCAGACCCAAAACAAAACCTGCTCACTTCTGACAGCCTCACCACACGTGGAAGCAGGAGGTCAACCAGGTGACGGAATGCACCAAGAGACAGAAGATGCAAGCATATCTTTTACTTTATTTCATCCACTTCTTGCCATTCCTCTGATCTGTTCAACTCAACTATTTGAAATCTAAAATACGTCTAACCTCAAAACTATGAATTTTTTTAATTGGCCACATCTTTGGACTTGAAATGATTGTGATGTGCCTTTGTTTAATGTATGCGATGAACGAAATTCTCCTGTGTGCCACTGCTGGACAGTGAGATCCCACTTCTACAGACTTTGATAGAACTGATGAAAAACAGTCACAGGACTCACTAAAGTTTTCAAAGTGAAACTAATTCAGACAGCTTCTACTGAATTTGTCTGCAAGTTAAATATGTATTTGTGTGTTAACATAAGAAATATTCATATATTTTAAAGTAAATTTAGGACAATTAGAGATGCATTAACAAGAAATACCTATTTACCTCCATGATTTTTATACAAAATAGTTATTGTCATCAAACTCCCAAACATCTTTTTACCAAATCTAAACAATTATTTTTCTTGAAAGAAGTAATTAGTTTTTCCTTAAGATGTGTTATGCTTTTATACTATTGTATGAAAACCTAGTTGCTTTCCTTTTAAGATGAGAGAATAGAATAACAGAAAATCATGCCTTTCACATTATTATAAAAAAGCAAATAAATGTACAATTTTTATATAAATTCATGTATCAAATTTACATAAAAGGCATACATTTGTTTTCTTCAGAGAAGATGTGCTGGAAAAGAAAAATAAATTTGTAAGGTAGATTAAGATCTTGGATGTGATTAAGATGAGGTGAAACTAGAAAGAATAATGACTACAACTCTTTTATAAGAAAATTGAGCCCAAGAAAAACATGGATACACAAATTGAAAAAGGTACTGTATTATCTGAATATATCTGAACATTTAATTTAAATCTGTGAGACAATGCTCTGTGATTAAGAAATCAGATAATCTAATGCCACACGATGTTGGTTAAGATTCCATAGACTTTAATACTGAATGTGATTAAACATTTTTTCAAAAGCAATTATGATATATTTTTTTCTGGTAAAATAAAAGCTGGGTCAATTATTTTGTAAAATTTAGGAAGCAATAGAGCATAGCATTTGTATTATGGACTTGTAGATGACCTGCCTGTGTTTAAAGCGTATCACTGCCATTGTAGTTATATAAGTAGGGCAAGTTACCCAAGTTCTAGGTATTTCTGTGCCAAATCTATAAAATGCAGGTAATAAAGGTAGGTACCTCATACAGTTACAGGAGTAAATTTTTTGTTCATAGAACAGAACTTAGCACTTAGTAAGTGCCAGGTATGTGATTGCTCTAGTTATAAAAATTATTATAATTAAATGCGATGTTTAAATTGGGGGTTCCCAAATATAACTCTGAAAACTACCCAATGCTGTATACTTTTACTCAAGGGTTAAAGGCACTCATGTTTCTGAGGCTAAAGGGACTGATACTGTAAAAATGGAAGAACCATGGATAGTATGTGTGTCTCACTACTATTTCTCCAGTGCATAGTAATGTGCTTGCACATAGTAGGTTCTTGATATGTTTTTACTGAAGGAATGACTGAATCACATTAAACATCAAATATTCAGAAACCATTAATATTTCATTTTAAGATTCAAACAACATGGGCATATTTCTCTTCAAATTTCAATGTGAAAAATTAAATTTCAGAAAGACTAAATTAATAATTGATTCCTCTGCTTAAATCCCTCTTAATGTTTTTGTTTGTTTTTTTTGGGGGTTTTGTTTTGTTTTGTTTTGTTTTTTGCGGTACGCGGGCCTCTCACTGCTGTGGCCTCTCCCGTTACGGAGCACAGGCTCCGGACGCGCAGGCTCAGCGGCCATGGCTCACGGACCCAGCCGCTCCGCGGCATGTGGGATCTTCCCAGACTGGGGCACGAACCCATGTCCCCTGCATCGGCAGGCAGACTCTCAACCATTGCGCCACCAGGGAATCCCTTAATGTAGCTTTGAACATGATTTTACCATGCAAATATTCTACTTGCACAGACTAGTTAAGAATTCACTGCCTGAAGTGGAAGCCGATGCCTGGCAGCAGCACAGCCTTCTGCATGTTCTCGCTGATGATTCTTCTTGCCTCAGTTAGCAGGTCTTGGAGGTTAAACAGGTGGAATCCTCAATAAATTTCATACTGTGCAAAAGGCCACTAAACTGCTGTCCAGTCTTTTCGTCTTCAGGCTGAACTTACTTCTTATCCATTTCCTAAATTATCTACAAATGACCCATGAGAAAACTGGGTCCCAGCAAGAGGTCAAAAATATATGGGATTTATTATAGCTAACATTCTAAGAAATGGGGGATAGTGTTGTATCAATGCCTTTAAACAGCTGTATCTAGCCTGTGCTTCCAGTGGAGTTGAAAGGGGCTGATCTATCAGATATGGCATGTGATTGTAGATACAGTTACGGAATATTCACAGCTGATTTGGTTACTCTCGCTACATATTGCATTTCCAGTCCTCTGTATAATTAGCAAAGATATTATAGCTTGTATCTATAGATAAGTGGCCCTAAATTCAAGGAATTAAGCCCTGTGCAGTTATGACTAAGAAAAAATGTTCTCTGACATAAATGGCTCTGGATTCCCACTCTCCCTTATCTAATCTTAAATCTTAATAGCTAAGCTTTACCTTCCAATAAACACCCCTTCTGTCAAAAACGAAACAAAACAAAACAAAACAAGCAAAAACTCCAAAAGCAAAAATCACACACATCCATGGAGCTCCTGTTTTCCTGATAATCCATAAAAAAAATAAAATTCACACTAAATATCTTGGCACATAATTACTTTCAGTTTAAACCTTTTATTCTATGTATTACTTGTTCTTTTCCTTTATTTTTCGGTCTTATCCTCCTAATATTATTGTAATCTACATGAAGACAAATACAGCATCACCCAATTTTGTGCCTCTGAAAATATTTTTCAGTCAAGTAAATCTGTTTTCTCTAATAAGGTTCAACAATATAGTGTACTTTCAAAGGTCTCTTTAATTGGGTTTGAAATAAACTAATGTAATTACTCTGCAGTCTCTAAGAATATATTTGCAAAACAGTGGGAGGTGTTCTTAATATGTAGGAGCCTGACTGTGGAGGCAGGAGATGGTTGTCACTAAAATGAGATGTTCCTAGAAAAATGGTTGCCTCTTTGGGAAAAAAAAAATTAGGGCATTTCAGAACCACAAATTCCTTATGGAAAATGCTGTATGGAGTGGTGAGCGTTCATAGAGCACATCAGAAAGGGAAAGAGAGACAAGACGACAAGGGGTAGAGGAAATAAATTAAAATTAAAGAATCAACAAAACTCAATCATCACCTAAATACTTGGATTACAAACCTGTATATGCGAATGAACGCCTAAAAACACCTCTATTTTTTTCCACTGTGCACCTTGCTGTCCGCTTTGAGCCCACAGTTTAGAAGTAACATTGTCTATCTTGCTGAGTACCTGCAGAGATAAATCAAGTAAGAAGTGTTGAAATATTTTACCTTGACAAATTCTAAACATATATAATTCTCCCAGTAATTTGTTTTCATCAACATGAATCCCTGAGAGAAAAGCTCAGACATTTTTCATTAGATGTCTTTGTTTTCTAGAACAGCACTGTGTCCCCAGGGTACCTCATGAGCTTTGTGTAATAAAGTTGTGCATGAATATCTGTCAGTCAAGTCTGAAGTTACCTGGCACCATTTGATTAAGAACTCTTAACTACCTTAGTTTTTAAAAATCTGACAGCAAGAACAATTGGAAGTCTCAATATTAAATAATATTCATGTAGTCACATGAAAAGCACAGAATTATTTACTAAACACAGTTTTGAGAATGACATTAGGTTCAGTGGGGATGGTGATGTTACAATGGGAGTCCATTCAATTCCAACAGCACATATGGGTGATGTGAGTGGGCACCTACTCATCTAAGCCAGCAAGAGCTCCCCACCCAACAAACGGACCCTCATTCTAAAGGGAAATTGAGAATCATCTCAGCAAACAAATTATCATGGCTCTTCTTTTAGAATGACACAAAATGAGCCATGAAGAATAATTAAATAGGGAAGAGCAGTAGAGTTCCACATTTTAAAATAATTGACTTAGATGATGTATTTAATTATTTCACAACACTATTTTTTTTACATCTTTATTGGAGTATAATTGCTTTACAATGGTGTGTTAGTTTCTGCTTTATAACAAAGTGAATCAGTTATACATATACATATGTTCCCATATCTCTTCCCTCTTGCGTCTCCCTCCCTCCCACCCTCCCTATCCCACCCCTCTAGGTGGTCACAAAGCAACGAGCTGGGCTCCCTGTACAACACTAATTTTTAATAATACAATGCGTGTAACCAATTCATTATTCACATAAAGGGTTTGGGGAGGTTTTGACTTTTGAAAGTGAAGGTAACTTTGAATGCTTTCATGATCAGTTTTTTAAAAATTAAATGCAGGGGACTTCCCTGGTGCCGCAGTGGTTACGAATCCGCCTGCCAATGCAGGGGACACGGGTTCGAGCCTTGGCCCGGGAAGATCCCACATGCCACGGAGCAACTAAGCCCGTGTGCCACAACTACTAAGCCTGTGCTCTAGAGCCCATAAGCCACAACTACTGAGCCCTCACGCCACAACTACTGAAGCCCATGCACCTAGAGCCCGTGCTCTGCAACAAGAGAAGCCACAGCAATGGGAAGCCCACACACTGCAACGAAGAATAGCCCCCGCTCGGTGCAACTAGAGAAAGCCCGTGCGCAGCAACAAAGACCCAACGCAGCCAAAATTAAATAAATAAATTTATTTTAAAAAAATTAAATGCAAATGGTTATTTTTATAGAGCTAGAGTTTCTAGAGTCATATAAAAGATTGTATGTGGCTAGCAAAGATATCACTAAATTCTTGAATTCAAGTTGAATCAACATATTATTAAAGTCAAGAAAATAGAATTTCTAAAGAATATAAAAATCTTTTTTGAAGGATACTAAAAAGAATGTATAGGAATTAGATCTTCTTTGTATGAATACGGCTCTATACACAAATCACTAAGGAAAACTGTGTTCATGCAACATAGTAATGCAATATTTAATGTTATTTTACTCAGCTGTGTACAAAATAAGGATCATATGTATTACCATTTTAATTATTTGATAATTAACTACTTATAAAATTTTAAGGTTGTTTTATAATTTTTCATCTACTAACACAAAATCTTATTCTGAAAAAATGAAAGCCTATTTCAGATAATTAATCTCAACCACAAAATATACCTGGTAAGTAATTTCCATTTTTCTGATGCAAACCCTGTAGTTAGCTGTATTGATTGTTTTGTCTAAAACCATTTTTAAAAACTCAGTGAGACACAAATGGTAAGTTGTCACATCAATCCTCAAGACTACTTGGATGCTTTCAGATTATTAAACATGCACACATACATATACACCAACAAGTTTACTCAAACTGTTTTTGGTGAGAAATCTCACCTATAATAAATAAAACTATTCTTCCAAAATTGCTTTATAAATTTAACATGTTTCCAATAAAAAAAAGTAACAGCATTTTAAAAATAAGATATGTTTATCTAATTTGGGGAGGAAAATAATATTTAATATGGCCAGGAAAATCCTAGAATAAGACAGTTAAAAAATGAGAAAAAATACCTAATATAAAAATTACATCAAGCTACTAGGAAAGAAGTGGTTAAGCAGCTGATCTGCAGTCTATTTCTATTTACTGGGGAAAAATAAAGCAGGTAGCCCAAGTGCAATCTCTTTGCAAATATACTAAACATAGACTTCTTGGAAAACAAATTAATGCTATTTGACAGGGGGAGAGACCTTATCTATGGCTTCTTTTAGCGAGATATCCCTGGTCTAAAACTGCTCATGTAAACAATTCTGAAATCTGGGGATTTATTTTTCAGACATGGCTTCTTGGAAAATGTCACGTAAGCTATGAAACAGAGTATAAACGGAGATGCTTCAAAATTGAGTTGGCTTCTCTGTGTAAATGATGTGTCTATACATATACTTACAAACCTTATCTATTATATAAGGCATGTCTAATAGGGGAAGACAGGATCTAGGGGATCTGCATTAAAATTGCAGAACCTCTTTCTGTTTTGTCCGTAAAACTTGGTCATCTAAAAGAAACCAGGACCCCCTGGAAAAATAGTTACCTTCAGGGATGGAACAGGATAACAAAAAGATGAGTCTGGAACATCTTCTTGGCCAGAAAGAAAGGAAATGATCAAAGAATGACTGGACTTGTCAAAGAGACATAGAAGTCAGTTTAAAGGGTCTCCTATAACTGAATCTGGGACAATGTAAGAACCAATAAATAGTAATAGTGTTGACAACAAATTGGATAAAATGGGAATCCATGAGTCCACACTGATATAAATCAATAAATGGAGAATTTTTCTAGCAAGAGAAAAGCAACCTACAAATGTAGACAGAATAATGGAGTTAGACACAAATAGGCAATCATCGTAGTAAAATTAATGTGGCAAAAAATACTAAAGGAAGCAAAAATCAGTGGGTATAATTGAGTTGAGATCAGGATTTTACATACTCTCAAAATATCTCATCACAAAATATTTACTGATAACAAAGGGAACAAAAGTACTGAGACCAATAGACATCATGTACTAACCAATGGGATGCAATAAAAATAATACAATATTGGTTATATTACAGGGAAAAAATGCTTAACATTGAACAAATCCAATTTGAAGGACATTTCACAAAATGACTGGATTATAACCTTTAAAAATGTCAAGATCACAAAGTTTAAGAGAAATGAAGGAATTACTTCAGTTTTAAAGACACTAGGGACTTCCCTGGTGGTATGGTGGTTGAGAATCCACCTGCCAGTGCAGAGGACACGGGTTCCATCCCTGGTTCGGGAAGATCCCACATGTCACGGAGCAACTAAGCCCATGCACCACAATTACTGAGCCTGAGCTCTAGAGCCTGCGAGCCACAACTACTGAGCCCATGTGCCACAATGACTGAAGCCTGCGTGCCTAGAGCCTGTGCCCCACAACGAGAAGCCACGACAATGAGAAGCTCATGCACCATAACGAAGAGTAGCCTCCCTGCTCGCCACAACTAGAGAAAGCCCGCACGCAACAACAAAGACCCAACGCAGCCAAAAATAAAATAAAAATAAATAAATTTATAAAAAATTAAAAAATAAAGACACTAGAAAGAAATAACAATGGAGTGTGATAAGTAATTCTGTATTCAACTCAATTTTTCCTATAAAAGATGTTATTGGGACAATGGGCAAAAACCCAGAATCTCTGAGTGAAAGGTAGAATGCAGTTGTCTGTGAGATTCTTGCAACCTTTTGTGAGTATGAAACAATTTATTTTGTTTTACAAAAAAACAATTTGAAAGAGAATATTGGAGAATGTAGCACCACTATATCAAAGACGGCAAGAAGGCACATCCGAATATCACCAAATTATATATATTCATTTGATTGTGTTATTCTCAGAATACTGATACTGAAACCTGTATGACATATTTCAAGGGTAAAACAGTATTACACAGAAGCTGTAACCTCAGAATAAAGACCATAATCATAAATAGAATAGTTTAAAGAAATCCTATTAGCCATTCAGGTCCAATTCTACTAAAGCTTTTTTTCAACCATACTGTTTTCAAACCAGTGAAGTGTTGATAACTGTCCATTTTCATTTATTAGCAGACTACATATTTTAATAACACTAAATTATACAATATGAGTTTTTGTAGAAGAAATTCAGAATATGCAATTGCCTAAGCAGTACCTGGAGAGAACCAACTGTGGCACCATTCATATGAGTCCAGAACACCAGGGTACATTTTGGTCCCGTGCGTGAAATAACAGGAGTGAGGATGTCAGCCATGTCACCAAACTTTCCATTTGAGCTATCAGCATACAGGTACCAGCCATCTGCGGTATTTCTGGGGAAAGAATGATGCATTTATCAGGTAAAAAAAGAAAATCATAAAATACAGTTTGTCATTAACCATATTTTATTGTTCTAAAATTTCTCCTAAAAGTATAACAATGTTTTTAGAACAATGGTGATGTATAAATAATTCTACTATTTTGATTTTGAATCCATGTGTCCATTGGTACAATGTACAAAAATTATGGTAAAGGCTGAAATCATTAGGCCTAATATGTAATAACTTGGTTGATTTTTTTATAATAATAATGCTGATACTCTGATCAGTTCTGTAGAGTTTTTTTATGTGGATAAAATGAGACATTGAAGCATTGAATACATTTAGAAGAGGCATAAAAAGAACAAAAATGCAAATAATTAAAGTATGAAAAAGAGAAAGGAAACTGTCTTGGATTTCTACTCACTGGTCTAAAAGGCTTTCAGGTTCAAATTTATTTTATCTATTAATTTAGGTCAGTTTTACTTAAACATATTTTAATAAGCAGGTAGATAACCTTTTAATGTTGTTTTAAGTAAAGAAGGGTATTTGTTGGTTCACATAACTGAAAAGTATAGGGGATACACTAGCTTCAGGCACAGTTGGATCCAGGGGCACACACACTGTTATCAGGACTCAAGTCTCTCCATCATTTGGCTTACGTGGGTAGATAATTTTTAAAGTGTGTCTTTTTTTTTCCCTAGTTCCAAACCAGAGAGGGAAAATACTGATGGAAACACTTAAATATCAATGTAATCTTGCCATAAGGGATAGAGTTTATGCCCCCATTTTAATTACGAATTCAAAAAAGAGATAATAAAACATTAAAGACATGCTATGTAACACACAGCTTTTTGAAATATTAAATAAGGAAGTGATTCCTCAAAATTCGGACATTCTGGCACTCTAATTTCTTTGATTGATTATATTTCACACCACTTTTTCACCACATGTGATACTAGTACCATGGAGTTTAAACTTGCTACTTATTAAAACCATTTTGAAAGTTTTATCTTTTTTTTTTTTGAGGAAAGACATGAATCATTAATAGAAAATGGAGAGAAAGAGAGAGGTATTCATTCAGTAACCACATATTTATTGAGTCAGTCTTTCCAGTGTTACTTGTCCAAGGCACTGGGAATGTGCTGTGGGCAAAAGACATGGCAGGGCGGGCCTCTGACCTCAGCACTTACTAGACAGGCAACATTAGGCAGGTTATTCAACCTCTCTGAACCTATCGGTTTCTTCATTTATAAAACAGGATAGCTCCACGTTATTACTAGGAGTTAGAAATAAAATAAGTGGACTTTCTATCACAGTACTGGCCCATCTTACATATTTAATAAATGGTAGTTGTGATTTGTGGTTATGTTTATGTCATTAGTTGCTGCTAGTAAAGAATTTAGTGCCCTGTGAACTACACAGGGTATGAATTAAGACTGCTTTTAAGAGCTAGGATTATTATATTAATTTTTCTGAATTGTGTGCCAATGAATAAAAAGTTCCAGCTTTGTTCCTTGTGTGTGTTTAATATCCCAGGACCCCAGAGATGCTGAGAACAAAGATGAATACATGAATTCTTCATTGGTTCACAGATTCACTATGATCCAGCACAATTTTAGTAGATATATTTTCCCCAAAATTGACAAACTGATTCTAAGCTTAATATGGAAATCCAAAGGACTAAGAATAGCCAATTTTATCACAAAGGAGAACAAAGTTAGACAATTTACTCTACCAGATACTGATTCATTATAATGGTAGAATAATCAAGACAGGGTGGTATTGAAGTAAAGACGGAAAAATGGGCCAGGGAAATCGATAAAAGAGTCCTGAAAATTCTACATATATATATACATCTGATTTATGAAAAGCTTAGCTCTTCAGAGCAGTGAAGGAAAGGACAATCTTTTCAATGTGGATTGAATAAATTAGGTAGCCTTGTGGGGAAAAAACGAAACTTGACCCCTATTTCACAGCATTCAAAAATAATAAATTGCAGGTAGAATGTACCTGAAATGTGAAAGGTAAAACAACAAAGCTTGCCTAAGATACATAACAGTATCTTCATGATATGAGACTGAGAATTTTTAATAATATATAAGGATTACTATCCATAAGGGGAAATACAAAAAATAGGACTGTATTCAAATTAAGGATTTCAGTTTATCAGAGATACCAATATGATGATCAAGGCCAACCAGTGAATGGGAGAAAACATTTGCATCCCATTTAACGAATGTTACTCTTACTATCTACTGTATGTCATGCACTATGCCAGATGTTCAACAATGCCTGTGTGTGTGTAGTGTGTGTATGTCTTTATACATACATATTATATAACTACATACATACAAGGAAGAACAGAATGAAATGTCCCCAAATGCTAATATGTTTTTATCTTTGTTTGGGGGCCACGGCTAT
The DNA here is from genome assembly GCF_000442215.2 of Lipotes vexillifer. Taxonomy (NCBI): domain Eukaryota; kingdom Metazoa; phylum Chordata; class Mammalia; order Artiodactyla; family Lipotidae; genus Lipotes; species Lipotes vexillifer. Next base: position 1,156,698 of record NW_006772098.1, read on the forward strand.
TTTCCTTCCTACACAGTGCCTGGTTCACAGTAGACTCTCCAAAAGTACTTGATAAACAAAATACACAAGGTAGTTTAAAATCAGTTCAGCACATGTGGAAATAAATAGACCAATGGAGTGACAGAACTGTAGAGTCAGATGAAATTACACAGGAAAAGTTGATAATAATATATTCCAGGATGGGGGAGAAAAAAACATAAAAAGACAGAACAATGTTAGAGACCACGGAAGAATTAAGTGACTAAAAGTCACAATTCTAGTAATGATAAAAGCATCTACTCAATGGTTCTTCAACTAGAGGTCCCTGTACTAATTTCCCAGAAACTACACGATGAAAAATGTTAATGTTTAATTTCCCCAATACAGTATAACTTGAGAAAATTCAGTCACAATAATAAATTTAAAATAAATTATTCAAACAATTCTTTATAATTATATATCCTTGAAATATATATATTTCAACTGCAAGGAAAACGAAAAAAGGGAGACATGCCAGGAGATCAATTTGAAAAATGCAAATAACAATACTGCATTTGTGTTTTTACACTGCCCCACAAACACCATACTAGTGTAAAAGTATATCATTCAGTCACCAGTCTTCTATGCATTAATTGGGGGCACATGATGTATGTATGATTCCTAATGGAAAAATGAAGAATTATACAAACACTTGCCTATGTCTGAGATGAGATTATCTGAGCATGTACCTGCAAAGGAAATCAACTGCCCTCCTGGGACGAACACAGCAGTAATGATCACACCTAACAGTGCTGTCACTCATAAAATAACAGCATCTCTCTACCAGCCTTCAAATTGTCATTTCTCAAACAGGGCTGGAAGTAGGATGTTTTATAGAAATATACCTTTCCTAACAAAACACATCATAAACCACACAGTAGTAAAGGTTTAGAGAAAGCAGTGCTTTACACTCAGGTGCTGCAAAAATAAAGATCCCAGGCGATGATGTATAAGTCATTAAAAAGTCATTTATTAAAAGAGATCTGATTTACAGTCCAAGCTATTTTAAAGAACGTTGCCTAAGCCTCATAGGAGAATCAGTTTCTAAAGTCTTAATATTACACAAATTTAAAAATTGACATTTTTCCCCCTTATTTGAGAATCACCGGGGTATTCACCCTAATTAAATTAATAAGAAAAAATACCCTTGCATGGACAAATAAAAATATTCTTGAGTTAGGTCAATTGACCTTTAATACTTGTACAGTATAAGGGACATATTCTTCAGGCTTATCCTTTGGGTTGAGATACAGCCTGTGATTGATTATGATGATGTAGACTGTTATAACATACCTGATGGGCTATGAGCTACTGAAAGTTGTCATGAACTTGATTACTTTCATGAGAAACAGAAAATACAAACTGTTCAACAGTACAATCCTCCTAGGGGTTTCCACAGCATTACCCTCGTGTCTGTGGTGCACCAACCTTGCTATGTGCAACTGCTCCCCACCCCTCCCACCAACTCCACGGTCTGACCCACCAACTACTGGAGGTTCTTAAATAAGACGGAACACTCAGAGTTCTTATGTGGGATTTTTAGAATATAAATTAAGGAAAAAGGAACATTCCTTCTTGAATGTCAAGGCATGCTTCCCCTCCATCCTCCCACCCCACCAACCAAGGTTTGAAACCGGCTCTGTCGGACTCCAAAATTCCACACACACCCTATAGACTCTGCTGGAGTATTGCAGAAGAAACCAAACAAACAAACAAAAAAGTTTCTATTTGACCTTATTGGTCCTTTATAATACACATCTGATCCTACCATCCTGCTAGAACTCTTCAACACACCTTTACTGACTCAAAGTGAGATCCTTGAACTAACCTGTATGTTCCTGGATGGCAAGTAAATAAGAAGCCTCAGTAAAATACACATCAATTCATTACACACACTGTCAGATCAGTGGACACTTTTTTTCATAGTGAGACTTTCTAGATAACTGAAGCAGTGAATTAATTTGCATTCTGGCGCAAGCTCTTTTATATCGTTATGTATTTGTAACTAACAGTCCACAGGAGGTGGGAGATAGATGGGCCCCTGGGCCAGACAGCTGGTGCTTATCAAGTGGAGTAAAATTGAAGCTTTGTTCTCACCCAGGAACTCCAAGGACAAAGCTAGTGGCAGAAGCTGAGCTCTGCTGAAGTAAAGAGATAAGGTGCCCACTCCTGAGGTCAAGGAAGACTTCCCTCTGCACATGTGCAGGAAGACTTCTTGGGGATCAAAAAGGGAGGGGCGCACCACCCCATAATATGTGTGCACATGCACCCACAGGCCTCTGTGGTGGGATCAATCTTAGCAAAAAGCTGAGCACGCATGTTGGGGAGGGTCCTGGAAACATTCAGGTGTGAAAAAAACACGAGAAAATTGGCCAAAGGTAAACAAAGACCTGGAAGGACTGTCCTGTGTAAGTGAATTAAATCACGTCTTTTATGGCACTCCTCATTCAGGATGCCCCCAGTCCCCTCCAGGTGTGTATCCCTGCTTTGCTTCTGACTTACTGTTCTCCTTCTTAGAGAGGACACCATACCCTTTCTCTCTGGATGTGTATTTCTGCCTTGCTGCTGTCTTAAATAAACAAACTGTTTGTCTGTGTGCTCTCCCACATGTTATGCTGTGTCTCCAATAATAAACTTTGTACCTGTTTTTACAGTTTTTGCCTCCTTAAAACATTCTTGCTTTCAAATGGGGGAAAGAGCTAGGGCCACTTTGCTTCTATCCCCTAGCCCCTGGTGGTCTAGTGGCTAGGATTCCTGGTTTTCATCCAGGCTACCCAGGTTCAATTCCTGGGCAGGAAACGAAGATCTCCCTTCAGGACCACTCACTGCTGTCTTCTCTGAGATCACCCAGAGTGGTCTTTCATACTGAATTGGTATATAACCGGGGTCAGAGAATATTTTTCTGTAAAGGCCATACGGTCTTTGTTACAATTATCAGCTCTGTCTTTGTGGCATAAAAGCATCTATGGACTACTTAAATGAATGATTATAGCCATGTTCCCAATACAACTAAATTAACAAAAACAGGCATCAGACCAGAATTGGCCCACAGGCCATAATTTGTTCACCACCATTCTATGGATAGAATTCTCAATTCATCAGGATCTGAGAAATAACTTTCTATACTAATATCCAGCTTCATCTTTCATATATTACTTTACTCAGACACCGAGATTTATACCCATCATATAGGTTCATGCAGTTACTTGGATACATCATGTACTTTATTTCCTCTGTCTCCCTTACACTGGTCTTTCTCCTGAGCACACATATAACCTCTACTCTTGGTCTTTCCCCTATACTACTTTGATTTACCTTCCACAACATATCTCAAGTACACTCTCATTTCCAAGCCTTCTTAAATTCCTACACTCAAAATCCCCTGATTCAAAATCACCCCTCACTTAAGAATTCCATATCATTTTATACATAACTTTTTATTTTTATTTTATTTTATTATTATTTTTTTTTTTGTGGTACCCGGGCCTCTCATTGTTGTGGCCTCTCCCGTTGCGGAGCACAGGCTCCGGACGCGCAGGCTCAGCGGCCATGGCTCACGGGCCCAGCCGCTCTGCGGCATGTGGGATCCTCCCGGACCGGGGCACGAACTTGCGTCCCCTGCATCAGCAGGCGGACTCTCAACCACTGCGCCACCAGGGAAGCCCTATACATAACTTTTAGATGCATTTTTCATATTAGATTTTAATTCATTGAATATGAAGTTATATGCCTCACTAGATCATAAATATACAAAGGCACATATTTTAACTTATTTATTAAAGTATCTAGAATACTTTATAAAATGGCTTAAACTCAATTGGTACTTAATAAATATTTCCTGAATATGTTGCTAAATAAGCAGGAGATATTTCTTGCTTTTCTATAACAAAATTCTCCTTTACACATACAATTTGCATTTCAATTTTGAAAAAGGATTTACAATTTTAGCAGCTTTTGGATTTCTCTTTCCTAGTCTTATGAAACCAAATATGAAGAAAAAGCATTTGTTGAAATTTTATATAACCACCTGTTTTGCCAATTCAAATTCAATAACAAAGGTATTACAGTCAACTACTTTAATTAAGAGAACCCATGGTTCTTGTTTCAATATTGTACGACATTCACTGGAGAATAGCTCTTTGTGAGGCAAGAAGAAACACATTTAAAAAAAAATCAACTGACAAATTTAAAACTCTAAGAAATTACACAATGTAGTTATATTTATTTATGATGTAATTCCAAAACAGGAATTCAGAAGGCTCACTAAAATATGTATATTCTTTGTTAAAAAGATTTCAGGTCAAAGAAACACTAGCTTCTACAATGTATAAAATATGGGAATTTTTAGAATCAGTCTTTAAATTAGTACGCCTTTAAATTAGGGAGTATTAAATAATAGTTTATTATTTGATACTCGCAACAAACCTAAGATGGTAGGATTATACATTACTATTTCATACATGAGATATCTAAAATTAAACAATTTGCCAACGGTAATTCCCTTGGTAAATATTGAAGTCAGGACTGGAGTTAGATTCATCTCCCCATATTTTATACTCTAAACTAGTTGTCCTCTAAGGATGGTGTCTGGACCAGCAGCATCAGCATCACCCGGAAACTTATTTAAAGTGCCAATTCTTGGGCCCTATCTCAGACCTACTGAATCAGGGACTCTGGGGTAGGGCTTAGCAATCTGTTTAAAAATTGTTTCAGGGGCTTCCCTGGTGGCGCAGTGGTTGAGACTCCGCTTGCCGATGCAGGGGACACGGGTTCGCGCCCCGGTCCGGGAAGATCCCACATGCCACGGAGCGGCTGGGGCCCTGAGCCATGGCCACTGAGCCTGCGCGTCCGGAGCCTGTGCTCCGCAACGGGAGGGGCCACAACAGGGAGGG
>NW_006772098.1:1163007-1185512 GCF_000442215.2 Lipotes vexillifer
GGGCTTCCCTGGTGGCGCAGTGGTTGAGACTCCGCTTGCCGATGCAGGGGACACGGGTTCGCGCCCCGGTCCGGGAAGATCCCACATGCCACGGAGCGGCTGGGCCCCTGAGCCACGGCCGCCGAGCCTGCGCGTCCGGAGCCTGTGCTCCGCAACGGGAGAGGCCACAACAGTGAGAGGTCCGCATACAGAAAAAAAAAAAAAATTGTTTCAGCTTATTCTGCTGCACGCTAAATTTTGAGACCCACTGCTCAAAACCACTAACAGTTAAGAGTACTTACAATTCCAAGTTGTGAAGTCAAGACGCTAATCCAAAAGGAATATGTAGGAAAACAGCTATTCAAGCTTTATTATCCTTCCTAAAATAAACACTGTGGGGAAAATAACTATAAGATTAAAGAATTTTTTGACATTTGTTATTACAATACCTCATTTTCCATTACGTAATGTGTAGAAAACAGCTCCTATGTTCTAATAGTAGAAGGAGAAGAAGAAGAGGAGGAGGAGGAAGGAAGGAGAAAATGGTTGGGAGAATTATGGGTTGAAATTCTTAGTCGAGTGTATTTGAGAAACACAGGGCACAACTCAAGGGTTCCATTTAAACACACACACACACACACACACACAGTCTGATGTAAATAGTCCTTCAGGAGTTCTGTAGACGAGAACTGTAGCCATTATATATATATATTTTTTTAACTCATGGATCCCTAATGTATTTGAACAACAGCAAAAAATAGTCTGGCACATGGTAAGTACTCAATAAGTATTTGTCAGGTGAGTAAATAAAAAATACTAATGACTTGTGTTTGAGAATCACTAAATACCTTTTAATAAAATTTTTTGACCTAGCTTTCAAAACAAGTTAGAATAATTTAAATTTTTGAGAATTTTTAAATAATTTTAAAATTAAAAAATGCATCATAGTTATAAGAAATGACTCATATTTATGCAAGAATTTACTCACATGTAATTTTGAATGAAAACTCTATTTGCTCCAGACAAAACAGACTTCAAAGTAAAGAAAGTTATCAGGGATAAAGAAGGTATTACATAATGACGAAAAGTTCAATAGCTCAAGAAGACATAACAATCCTCAACATATCTGAGCCTAACAACAGAGTGTCAAAGTGAGGCAAAAACTAATAAAACTGCATACAGAAATAAATGAATCCACTATCGTTGTTAGAGACTCCAACACCCCTTTATCAAAGATGAACACAAACAGCAGGCAAAAGAACAGTAAGATACCCATTTGCAAAATAATGAAGTTGGACCTTTACCTTATATCATACACAAATATTAACTCAGACTAAATCACAACCCTAAACATAAGAGCTATAAAACTCTCAGAACAAAGCCTAGGGAAAAAGCCTCATGACATTGAATTTGGCAGCTATTTCTTGGATATGACCCCAAAAGCAAAGGCAACAAAAGAAAAAATAGATCAACTGAACTACATCAAAATTAAAGATTTTGTGCATCAATGAACACTATCAACAGAGTGAAAAGTCAACACATAGAATCTGAGAAAATGTTTGCAAATCATAGTCTGATAAGAGATTAATATCCAGAATATATAAAGAACTCCTACAGCTCACCAACAAAAAAGCAAAAAACGCAATTCAAAGTGAGCAAAAGAATTTAACAGATATGCAAATTACCAATAAGCACATAGAAAGATGGTCAATGTCACTAGCATTAGGGAGATGCAAATCAAAACCGCAATGTGATATGACTTCACACCCATTATCTTGGCTATCGTAAAACAAAACAAAACAAAAAATAAATGTTGTCAAGAACGTGGAGAAAGAAATGCTTGTTATATATGTAAAATGTTATGTTACATATATTTTATCATAATAAAAAATTTTTAAAGATTTATTTTAATAGGAAGCAAATTAAAGATCTTATCACCTTTCAGGAGAGAAAAAGCATCAGCTCTATTCAAATCCAATATTTAATATCTTCCAATACTTTGCTTTATTCCTCTTACCATTATTATATAAAGAAAACATAAAGACTTTTTATCTTAAGTATCATATATATAAATATACCCTCAAATCTCTAATTTACCCAGTGGATATTACCAGTATTATCATTTTCTATAGGTTCCATGTCATGAAAAAGATTGAGAAGCCCAGCTATATTCCACCTTCCTTTCCTATCCATTGGCTAGTTAATTTAGTTGTAGGAATATAGGAATTGAAAGTCAAAGGAGAAATGAGAGTAAGCAGACGTATAGCACTCTGTCTCAAAAAAGTAATATCTGTAACGGAGAGATAACAACTGCTTGGAAAATCTTCCTTTGAAAAGCAGTTTGGTTTATTCCATAATCTAAAATCAGTATAAGCCTGCTAATGTCAAGGGGATAAAATCTATGTACAAGAAGTCACGTTAACAGGTAATAGGCTTGTCAGATGTAAACGACAATCACAAGTATGCAAATGAGTCAGGTTTTCCAGTCAGATTCTGACTCCTTCAACATTACCAGGGTCTGAAAAAAAGTGAGCTGTCCTATGCTCAAAATTTTAATGATTTCTGTATTTGAATACTTTTCAAGATGATTAAAGCTATGGTGCCTTGAGATTAAACACTTCTCCCTTTGCACCATTTTTTCTAAAACACCACACTGTACTACAGATTAAGTTAGTAATAAAGCATGAGTAAGAAGCAGCTATGATGTCTAAAACTACCTGCTCTCCTGTGTTACACACAGAAAGCTGACCCTCAGATTTGTATATTTGTAGAGAGAACAGATGATTTGGTTCTGGTTCTTAACCTCCTCACAATCACATTTATCAAAGGGGATTCATGTTGTGCCATTTCTTCTCTGTGAGCTGCTACCAGAGTTCAACATCAGTATTTTAACATCTGTATGCTTTGTTAAGGATGATCATGAATTATCATTCTTTGACCTTTACATTATTCTACAGCATTGCTCATCAGCAATTGCTGTTATCAGTTATTTATAGTATCACTGGTCTGTGATGGAAAGGGCAATCTAAATTCTGAATATATAAAAGATGGAGATCATGTTAGAAGCATTTGAAAACGTAAACAAACACTACCACAGTGTTTTGTGGCTGATTCTGTTTTTCTAATAACGTGAATACAAAATGTCACAACTGGAATCTATACTAAGGCAATGCTAGTAATGAAACAGAAATGGTACAAGCTATGACAGTTAAGGGCTGTTAAGAGGGAAATCTTTTTTGAATGGAACATGAATAGTGAATGGGTCTAGTCCAGGATAATTCTGGAGCAGATTTTTCCACTCTATAAAAAGCCTCTTATGTCCTTTCATTTTACACCGGTCTTTGAAATACACCAATTCTATTGATTAGAACTACTGGGTGTCCATATTTATGTTTCAGAAATTTTGTTGATAAAAACTGAATTACTGAATTTAATATTTAAATTAAAAAATAATTTAATAGTAAATAAAATAAAAATCATTTAATTTTTAAAATCTACGTTTTCTAATTAACTCACTAAAAGCTTTCCCAGAATACTATTTTGAGTTCATGACATCCTAACCAACAGTATAACTGTGTTTGGTTAGAAAACTTTGTATTTAACTTAAAAGAGACTGAAAACTAATCCCTGGCAGGAAATTTAGATCCCACTTTAAAGAGAATATGAGAAAATTTTATTTTAAACTTAGTGATTTCCCCAAAGAAATTTTAGGTCAAGATATTTTTCTGTGTCTTTCTTCTCTTTTACAAGAAACTGCATACATCTCATGTAAAATATATCCAAAGTCAATAAAAGTAATACATCCGTGCATGAGTTAAAAACATAACAGATCAGGAAATAATCCATAAAAGCACTATAATTCTATCTATAGCAGCTTAGAAAAGAGAACTAATTTTATCCTCAAAATTTTATTATTGCCACCAATCTCCTCTGGCTTTGCTTTCAGCTTCACTTTATCTTTTAAGGACTCCTACATTGGTCCAAATATTAAATGTTTCAACTGTGTTGTCTTATCTTTTCATCACTCCTCTTTTCTCACAGTCACTTGGTATGAGACCAGCACTATGGTAGGTGTTATAAAACAGTCAAATTGTCAGCACCCTTTTCCTTGAGATATTTACAGTATCATGAAGGAGTTATACAAGTAAATTAACATTGGTGGTATTCTGGGATACGTGCTGTACTACAGCTAACGCCCAAAGAATAACTATTTGGATTTGACTGGAGAGAGGGATCAGTGAAAGTTTTCCAGAAGAACTGACTTTCAACTAAGTTTGAAAGGATGGTTAGGAGATTGTTGAATGAAAGTACCATGGCATGACACAGAGTCACATTTAGAGAATTAATAGATTTGCTGGATGAACGGGAGAGTGGGCTGTTGATGATGGGACCAAAATAAGGAGCCTGAGTCAGACAAGAAAACGTCTTAATGATGGATGTATTAACTAACCTTAGTCTGGTAATCATTTTGCAATATGTACATATATAGAATCATTACATTGTACAACCTAAGCTTACACAACGTTATATGTCAGTTTTATCTCAATAAAGTTGGAAACAACAAAAAAAATTATAGTACCAAGCTAAGGAGATGAAGAACATCGACTTGGATATTTGCTAAAGAACTCAAAAACAAAATCAGGTATCTTTTTCTCTTCCCACAGAAAGGTCATAATTGGACTTCTGCCAACCCAGGCTTCCAACTTAAAAACTAACAGTGCTCGTTAGCAGCTCTTTGTTTTTTGCCTTACATTTCCAATTAATCCAACTGTACTGCATTTATGTGATACATGTATTACATCAAATTATATAGCCATTCCTCTTTTTTGTCCTTCCTAATTTCACTCCTTACTCATCACTTAGAGTATTTCAACAATGGAATAGCTACCAAGCACAAAGTGACATGCTACTCCAGTCAGTCACTGTTACCAATAACTTTAGAAAAGCAAATCCAAGCACACCTTTCCCTTCATTAACTGTCTGTTTTATCACTCTACTATTGCAGAATAGCCCCAACTCTGAAGACTGCTATAGAATGAATCACCCAGGTTCCATTAGCTTCTAACTTCCAATTAAAATTGGCTGGGGTAAGACACTGGCAGAAGACTGTAGGGTGGAAGGAAAGAGCATTCAGGGTATTTATTCCCACAACCCCAGCCCCTTCCCTCTCTGCCTCATCATGGTTGTGTCAGGGAGACACAAAGTGAAGAGGAGGTGGGCAGCCTACCTGAAAAAGAATTCAGAGTAATGATAGTAAAGATGATCCAAGATCTCGAAAAATGAATGGAGGCTCAGACCAAGAGGATACAAAAAATGTTTAATAAAGAGATAAAAGCTTTAAATAACAGAGATGAACAATACAATACTGAAATGAAAAATACACTAGAAGGAATCAACAGCAGAATAAATGAGTCAGAAGAAAGAATAAGTGAGCTGGAAGACAGATGGTGGAAATCACTGCTGCAGAACAGAATAAAAAAGGAAAATGTAAAGAAATGAGGACATGAGCTGCTTGTAAATTTTGGAGACTAATCCACTGTCAGTTGCTTCATCTGCAAATATTTTCTCCCATTCTGAGGGTTGTCTTTTGGTCTTGTTTATGGTTTCCTTTGCTGTGCAAAAGCTTTTAAGTTTCATTAGGTCCCATTTGTTTATTTTTGTTTTTATTTCCATTTCTCTAGGAGGTGGGTCAAAAACGATCTTGCTGTGATTTATGTCATAGAGTGTTCTGCCTATGTTTTCCTCTAAGAATTTGATAGTTTCTGGCCTTACATTTAGGTCTTTAATCCATTTTGAGCTTATTTTTGTGTATGGTGCTAGGGAGTGTCCTACTTTCATTCTTCTACATGTAGCTATCCAGTTTTCCCAGCACCACTTATTGAAGAGGCTGTCTTTTCTCCACTGTACATTCCTGCCTCCTTTAACAAAGATAAGGTGACCATATGTGCATGGATTTACCTCTGGGCTTTCTATCCTCTTCCATTGATCTATATTTCTGTTTTTGTGCCAGTACCATACTGCCTTGATTACTATAGCTCATGCAGTTCAATAACAAAAAAACAAACAACCCAAACCAAAAATGGGCAGAAGACCCAAACAGACATTTCTCCAAAGAAGATATACAGATTGCCAACAAACACATGAAAGAATGCTCAACATCATTAATCATTAGAGAAATGCAAATCAAAACTACAATGAGACATCATCTCACACCGGTCAGAATGGCCATCATCAAAAAAATCTAGAAACAATAAATGCTGGAGAGGGTGTGGAGAAAAGGGAACACTTTTGCACTGCTGGTGGGAATGTGAATTGGTACAGCCACTATGGAGAACAGTAGGGAGGCTCCTTAATAAACAAATAGAACTACCATATGACCCAGAAATTCCACTACTGGACATACACACTGAGAAAACCATAATTCAAAAAGAGTCATGTACCAAAATGTTCATTGCAGCTCTATTTACAATAGCCAGGAGATGGAAGCAACCTAAGTATCCAACAACAGATGAATGGATAAAGAAAATGTGGCACATGTATACAATGGAATATTACTCAGCCATAAAAAGAAACAAAATTGAGTTATTTGTAGTGAGGTGGATGGACCTAGAGTCTGTCATACAGAGTGAAGTAAGTCAGAAAGAGAAAGACAAATACCGTATGCTAACACATATATATGGAATCTAAGAAAAAAAAATGTCATAAAGAACCTAGGGGTAAGACGGGAATAAAGACACAGACCTACTAGAGAATGGACTTGAGGATACGGGGAGGGGGAAGGGTAAGCTGCGACAAAGTGAGAGGGTGGCATGGTCATATATACACTACCAAACGTAAAATAGACAGCTAGTGGGAAGCAGCCGCATAGCACAGGGAGATCAGCTCGGTGCTTTGTGACCACCTAGAGGGGTGGAATAGGAAGGGTGGGAGGGAGGGAGATGCAAGAGGGAAGAGATATGGGGATATATGTATATGTATAACTGATTTACTTTGTTATAAAGCAGAAACTAACACACCATTGTAAAGCAATTACACTCCAATAAAGATGTAAAGAAAAAAAAAAAAGAAATGAGAAAAGTCTAAGAAACCTCTGGAACAACATTAAACTCACTGCCATTCACATTATAGAGGTCCCAGAAGGATGAGAGAGAGAAAAAGGGTCTGAGAAAATATTTGAAGAGATAATAAACTGAAAAGTTCCCTAACATGGGAAAGGAAACACTCACTCAAATCCAGGAAGTGCAGAGAGTCCCAGGCAGGATAAACCGAAGGAGGAACACATCGAGGCACGTATTAATCAAATTGACAAAAATTAATGACAAAGAGAAAACTAACATTTATTACGGCTCCATAATGGGTATAACTGCTACTTTATCTTTTCCTGGTGAATTTCTGTGCAGCTCTTTAAAGCCAGCTCAAAAATTACTTCTCATAACAATTTTTTTTTCTTTGTGTACTATCAACCCTCCTTCCTCTGCACCCAAATAACACTGCACCTTCTTTATGATCCTTGTATTCTGTTTTAAATGATATTTAATTTTTAAAATTTCTCTTATCTCCTAGATTTTAAAATCCTTGCATCTCCTTCTATTACTTGCATAAAGTATTTCTCATAACTGGTATGCAAAAATATCTCTTAAATTGCATTATAATGTGTCTTCAGAAGTAACACCTTTTAGGGAATATAAATGATGTTTTGAATATAGTTTACACATTTATGAAGCTATGTATGATGTCATTACAGTCATAAAAATTTGACTAGATATATAGAGACAAATCTGAAAAAAAACAATGATGATACAGTTTTTAAAATCTAGAATCTGACCCAAACATTATCCCAGAATGTATTATTTGTACTGTTAGGCCACACATGAAATATCTAAACATTTTTAGTTGTCTAAAGAAAACATCATGTATATATACTTGTTCTTTTAATCTTATGATTATAGAATTTTAAGAACTCTAATTATTTTATGCTGAATAGTAATAATGAGGAAAATGGAATTACTTTATAAAAATGAAAATAGTTATGTCAGTAATAAATTATTCCAGTTAATACAAAGTTCAGGGCTTCCCTGGTGGCGCAGTGGTTGAGAGTCCACCTGCCGATGCAGGGGACATGGGTTCGTGCCCCTGTCCGGGAAGATCCCACATGCCGCGGAGCGGCTGGGCCCGTAAGCCATGGCCTCGGAGTCTGTGCTCCGCAACGGGAGAGGCCACAACAGTGAGAGGTCCGTGTACCGCAAAAAAAAAAAAAAAAAAAAAAAAAAAAAAAAGTTCACAGAACTAGTGCATTTTAGTGAGATCATTAATATTACACTTCCTTAACTTAATTTTTATAATTATTGTTAACTCTCACCTTGTTCTCAAAATGTACTGCTGTTTACAAAAATACGTGATATGGTATAACATCAAAAACTAAAAGATACACATACACAAATATATATATTTTGTTCTTACCTCATATATACATATGATGTAAGAACAAAAGAAAATAAGGATTCAGACACTAAATGGAGCCACATGTAAAACTGGATCACAAAATGCATTCTGTAAGTTTTATAATCACTAATATTAGATTAAAATTTTCATTCTTTCTGTGAGTCAATAAGAACAGGGAAGTATAAATAGTAAAATAATTCAGAGCCTCAAGAAAATATGAAGCCAAAGTGATATTGCATTAGCCTTTGGCATCAATGATTTCTTACAGTCACAGGGAACATACATACACTCTTGAGGGTCTACCTTTCTCAATATGACAGAAAGTTGATAAAGGTAAAAAAATAAGCAAAGTTAGAAATGCATTTTTGTAGCCATTCATGTATGAGTACCAGGGCAAAAAAAAATAATCCCCGGAGGTTATGTTTTGGGTTATTGGTATATTTAACAGTGTCTCCAGGTAAGTCCAATGTGCTGCCAATCTTGAGAACCAGAGCCTGACTAAACAAATGGGTCTTCAAAGTGTGGCTGCCAGACCAGCAGCACCAGCGTCACCTGGGAACTTAAAAATGTAATATTAGGGTCGACCTCAGACCTACTTAATCAGAAATTCTGGAGTGAGCCCAAGATTCCTGTGTTTTAATAAGCTCTCCAGGTGATTCTGATGCATGCTTGAGAACCTCTGGACTAAAACAATCCCCAGCAAAGCAGAATAAGATTGCCTTACACCAACAAAATTTGTGTTTTGGACATTAAGGATAAAAGAAGGCAAGAATGGATTTGGGCACTGGACATTTCTTATTATTGTTTTCTCTCCAGGTTACCATCACTAACACTTCACCTATCTTCCCTTCTTTTTCTTCAGAATTATTTATAGAGTACCAGTTTTCTGTTTCTCCACCTCCTGTGGCATAAAACTGCAATCAGATCAGGTCAGAACCACCTAGAGGGGTGGGATAGGGAGGGTGGGACGGAGATGCAAGAGGGAGGGGATATGGGGATATAGGTATACATATATTCACTTTGTTATACAGCAGAAACTAATACAACATTGTAAAGCAATTATATTCCAATAAAGATGTTTTAAAAAAATCAAGTCAGAAATCTTAAAAATGATTGGTTTTTAAGCAGGAGATATTCCCAAGATGTGGGATAGTGTTTAAGAGCACAGATTTGAGCATCTGTGATTTGGATTCAAAGGTTCCAGCTCCCAAGACTTACTAAATAGTGTGCACAAAGGCAAGCCGTTTAACATCTTTAAACCTTGGTTTGCTGACATGTAAAACAGGGATAATTATACAAGCCTGCAAAGTTCACTGGGAGGACTTAATGTGGATTATGTATGAAAGGCATCCACCTAATGCCTATCACATAATAAACACTCAATTAGTATTGCTTTCATTTCTAAGATGCTCCACTATATGAAAGCTACCACTGCTCATTTGTCAGACCTACCCATTAGTTTTGTGTAGTTAAAGAGGACATGCTGGGTAACACAGGCCTATTAAATATCAGAATTTATAAATTTATAAACTTGGCATCTTTCCCTTTTCATTAACAGCCTCCACTTAACTGTTTAGGTATTATTCTGTGAAAGGTAGATTTTAAGTATAAATTAGATATAATTTTTAATTCTATTTAAAGTTTATTAATCATAAATAAATCACCTGAAGTTTCCGGAGAAAAATGATTTAAAGAAGATATAATTGAACTCATATAACATCCTTCCATTAGCCAATACATTATCGACGAATCGGTGAGCATATTGGCATTAGTACCTATTATGTATAAAACTATGCATGTTTTTTAATAAATATATTTAAAGTATTTTTTGTAGATACTTTTAAAATAAGCACCGTGGAGTCAATCTATGAAGAGATATATTCATTTATTTGGGCATGAAAAGATAATAGTTATTACATATTCTTATGTCATATCTCAACCTTTCGTCCTTTGGTTATTTGGCCATTAGCACAGAACAAAAATAAAACAAACATTTTTTGTAAACTATTTTTAATAAACTACTTTTAGTTGATCTGCTCCACCTGATAACTCAGGCAAAACTACACTTCATGGAGGGTAATGTTATGAAGAACTTGAAGAAAATTAGTTCTAAACAGCAAATTTACTGAGCTTTACTCAAACTATGAGATTAAGAAACTATGTTTTGAATTTCATTATGTCTGCAATTTCTAAAAGATAGACTTTGTAACATCAATGTAAATAATTCTTTGGAGAAAGTCTGTGCCAGATAGGATTACTAAATAAAAACTACCTTTGCTCATAGTTTACGGTTGAATTTAAGTATCATATAAACTCTCAGGAACAATTTATATTCTTAATGTCAGAGATATTTGAGTGGCTACCTTAAAGTCATATCCCCTTGCAAATAAATATCTTTTTCAATATGCACACACAGGCATCACATTTAAGCAAAAACCGTCACACCATAAAGAAAATGCACTGTCTTCCCTTACTTGTATCTCTGTGTCTATTGAATGAACACACAACAAATGTAGGAGACAATAAAAAATAAATTTTTTAATTCTAAAGCCTTATGTAGACTTTGGTAACTCTTGTTCAATTTATTTTAATATCTCAAAACTTAAAGTTTAAGTTCAATTCAGTAAATTTCTTTTAAATAGACAGAAATTTAAAAACCCACTTTTATGGTAATCCTTTGAGATTGAAAACATTAAACTAAGTTAATAATGTTTACAATGAAGTTCAAAATGTCAAATTGAAAGTAGAACTAAATCAAGCAGGTTCAGGTGAAGAAATGTTTCCTTTAGAATAAAATTACCTAAGAAGTTTAAATGCAGATTACAGTAAGAGATGAATTTAGCTAAATAGGAAGCCATTTTATAAACTCAAAAGAAGCATCTTCAAAGCACTTTACTTTTTTTTTTTAGTATATGTGCTGCCAAAGCAAGCACAAAAGCACTTTATGTATTGCTTGTATTTAGGAAAAGGGAAAATATTAAGATGACTGGATTCTAATGAGATTTACAACCTAGTGGAAAAAGGAAAATAAACCCAGATGGATATATGCAGAAAACTCAATTGATGGAATTAATGTTAAGTATTTGGAAAGTAACAATAGCCATGAAGAATATTACTGAAATAAATTACAACTCTAAACAGAAAAACGTTCTCTCATTACATCTCAACCACTTGTATCCTCTACTTGCAAATACAGTTTTCTTAACAAATATTCTGAAGTTTAAATGATACTATTTCCTTCCCGGCATCTTGATCACAGCAAAATATGCTCTCCACTACCACCATCAACTTCTGGTCAAGGTTCTCATTTGACTTAATTTTGATATCAATACTCAGTGCCCTTAAACCTTAATATAATGACGTTGCCTTGGGGATTTATGTTATTTTCTAGACATATTCTGCACATAATACTTTTCCACACTGATTTCCACTGCCATCAAAGATATAATGCCGACATCAGAAGCAAGTTACTGTTACTTTCTCTAGAGTGATAACTTGTTTGCATTTTTTCCTTTATTTTTGTGAATTTTTCTATTTCCCTTTTAGAGAATCATCCTCTTCCCCTTATGCTTGATAGTAATTCATAGTGTACTGGGGGTGGAATGTGTTACAACATAGCAGAAATATCTTCTCTGGTACCCTAAAGAGGCAATCACTCATCATCAATGATAAGCAAAATGGCATTACCTCTGCCCTCCTGAGCCTGTGGTCCAGGAAAGACATACAAGGTCTTTACTTTATAGAAATACTGTTTCTCTCTAGTTCATGTCAACAAAACCCCTTCACACAGTTGGGAGACATAACTATGTACATCCTAAGAATTTTAAGATGTCAAAAATATGATAAACAGTAACAAAAGACCAATAAAAAATTGGGGAAAATCTCTACAACATTCGTAACAGATAAAAAATCACCTCATTGCTTTAAAAGATCTTATAAATCAGTAAGAAAAAAACAAGCACTGCAAACTGAAAACCAAGGAAAGAGCACAAACAGGAAACACACACACAGAAATAAACTTGGACAAGGTACGAAGGAAAAAAAGAGGTTACCCTCTCTTTGTATTAAAGAAATGAAAAAATACAATTAGCTGCTACTTTAACCTATTAAATTGGAAAATACAAAAAAAATTAAACATTCAAGTGTTTGGCAAGCATACAGAAAAACAGACACCATCATGCACTGCTTTCAAAAATGGTACATTTTGCAAAGTAACACAAAATTATAAATCACATGTTTTAACGTATAAATAACAACAAATATAAAAATGCTACTCTGTACTCTCAGGATATAATCTACAATGTGTGTAAAGCTGCAGAGTGTTCAGT
This sequence comes from Lipotes vexillifer, assembly GCF_000442215.2. Taxonomy (NCBI): domain Eukaryota; kingdom Metazoa; phylum Chordata; class Mammalia; order Artiodactyla; family Lipotidae; genus Lipotes; species Lipotes vexillifer. The sequence goes on from NW_006772098.1 coordinate 1,175,757, forward strand.
GCAGATTGATTAAATCTGTGTATAAGCAAAAGCAAGTCAGAAATCAAATAGTGAGGAATTAAATTAGTGAATTATGGTGCATCCTGTTAATGGAAAACTATTACCCCATTAAAAAAAGTATTGGTAAATAATTGCTTATAGATTGTAAATAAAATTAAAAGCATATTAAAAAAATGTGATTGATAGAACCTATTCTTTGCTAAATATATATGTATATATGCATAGTGCTTTTATCATAGTGGCAAGATTATAGTTAACATTACTCCCCTTTCTTATCTATATTTAAATATTTTCCTACAGTAAAAATACATTTCTTCTGTGGGAAAAAAAAAGTATTTTTGTAACAATAAAAATGTCAGATTCTTAGAATAATCAGTAAATGGTCTTTACCTATAGTATTATTTTAGTTCATTTATATTAGCCACTAAAATTCGAAGTTGGAGAGTCTTTTCAGGTATTATTAAATACAGAGACACAACCAAGATAGACCCACAGACCTGAGTGTCCACAGTGGGCCTCTCTTTCTGCTGGGCATTACACATTTATTCATGTGTATGCTGGTTTCATGTCCGATTAAGCTTACTATTCTCACAGACAAGACGCTCAGGAAATACATGACTAATGTAAGAATGAATTGTGTGCCTAGTCAAGGCTACTTCTCCTCCAGACCATAAGGATCTTTGAGTATTTGGTGTATCTGCATATACAAATGTCATTAGATCATATTGATGTTGGTTCATATGTGATATATATATATACACATAAATGGTTCATATGTGATATAGTATGTTCATATTTTCAAGTCCTTGTCTTAATATAAGAATTAAATCTAATTTACCTTTACTTAGTTGAGAAAACATATTTTTTCCTCCACATTTTGTATATGCAGGAGTTGGAATGCAAATAAATTTACTTCATCTTAACGTGGTTAAAGGGAAGGCACATTCAAAAATTATATAATGAGGGCTTCCCTGGTGGCGCAGTGGTTGAGAGTCCACCTGCCGATGCAGCGGACACGGGTTCGTGCCCCAGTCCAGGAAGATCCCACATGCCTCGGAGCGGCTGGGCCCATAAGCCATGGCCGCTGAGCCCGCACGTCCAGAGCCTGTGCTCCGGAACGGGAGAGGCCACACAGTGAGAGGCCCGCGTACCGCAAAAAAAAAAAAAAAAAAAAAAAAAAAAAAAATTATATAATGAAAATGAATTTTTAATTTCTGAATGCAATTATAACCATGATATAAAAGTTATTTTATTATTAAACAGTGATCTTTGGTAACATAACATAAATCATACACTGTATTATGAATATATTCTTAAAAACTTACCATGTACAGCAAATATATATTACCTAACCTCTGTATATATATTATTTTAGGCACGGTTTACAAGTATTATTTTCAGCATAGATTTCTCTTAAATTCCATGTTTTCAAGTCATTGTAGTTAATTTTTTAAATTATTATCAAGCTAAAATACACTGAAATAAAATTAAAGTGATTTAAAACAAATTATTGATATGCATGCAAAAATAAAGAATAGGTGCTTAACTCAAGGTCAGTCTAAAATAAAAGCAATTTTTCTTGTGTTTTAGAGGTGCAATTATGCTTTATATTCAGTCCTGTGAAAACACTGCCGGAAATGCTATTTCCCACCAGTATTAAAACACTTAAGAGAAAATTACTACAGTTAATTTTTATTTTGCCTGTTTGCATTTTTATTTTTATTTTAGCACAACTGTTTCTAAAGCCTGGTATTTAACCATTACTCTGGATTTATAAAACTGGATCTTTTAGAAATTATATTGGGAGAGTGTTAAGGCATCTAAATTGGCCTATAAAAACTTGGCTTACCAGAGAAGGCTCCGAGAAAGCAGTAACTCTGGCATTTAATGTCTGAGACTAAAGCTTTGAAAATTGTTACTGTTGCAGAGCAGAAAACATTAAAATATTTTCATTTTTACTGAAGCTTTATCCAAATTTATATCTAGTACTTAGATACATTATGATATGCACAGTTATGTCACAGAGACAACTTGCATTATTTATGTGGCTTTTAGTTTATAATGATGTCAAGCCTGTACAAATGCATAATGTAGATAGGAATGTAGGTGCATCTGCAGCAGTGGGGACTATAACTCGTTTCCACCTGAAAGACAATGATCAGTGTTGTGAAATAAAAAGAAAAATCTAAGAAAAAGTACTTCTGCTTCATAAACAAGCAGCACAAAATTGTGTTCTATCTAGTCTGCATTTTGAATGAGATGGCTCATATTCAAATAGTTTCTCAACAATCTGCAAGCAAACCTAAAAATGCAAAATATTTAAAAATATCTGTTTTTTCCAGATGATAATAAAATTGGTACGCTTGGTTTTGATCCAAAAGACTGAGATCATTTTTTAGAGGTAGAGAAGAGAACACATAGGCAAAAAGATTTGAGAGAAATCGCTGGGTGTTTTACAGTGAAAGAGGCAGCATAGAGGGTGTCTTGAGTTACATATCTTTTATTTATTTATTTATTTATTTTTACTTATTTATTTTTGGCTGTGTTGGGTCTTCATTGCTGCATGCAGGCTTTCTCTAGTTGTGGCGAGCAGGGGCTACTCTTCGTTGAGGTGCGCAGGCTTCTCATTGTGGTGGCTTCTCTTGTTGCCGAGCACGGGCTCTAGGCACGTGGGCTTCAGTAGTTGTGGCACACGGGATCAGTAGTTGTGTCTCGCAGGCTCTAGAGCGCAGGCTCAGTAGTTGTGGCGCACGGGCCTAGTTGCTGCGCCGCATGTGGGATCTTCCCAGACCAGGGCTTGAATCCGTGTCCCCTGCACTGGCAGGCGGGTTCTCAACCACTGCGCCACCAGGGAAGCCCACATGTCTTTTAAATTAACACAGGGTAGAGTTTTCTCCCAAATGATTTCTCAATTATATGTTACTTTATAACACACAAATTTTATTTTTAAGTAAAATCATCTTAGAATATTGTTTCTTGTTTTTTCCTGAAATATTTTGTACTATTTTTTTTAATTAGTCACTGGATTTAGAGGAAAATGAGTCTGCTCTGATCAAAACTGGAATTAGTTGATAAGAAAGCCACCCTCTGTCTTTTAGCAATACCCTCCCCACTTTCTGCCATGGAGGGCCCCTAAGAATGAGGTTCTAGAACCACCTAGGAGTTACACTAAAAATACAGAGCCCCAGCTCTATTCCCAAGATTCTGATTCAAGTGTCAGAATCTGCTTTTAAATGTATTACCTATTTAAATATTAATAAACACACAAACATTTTCGGAGGTACCTGATCCACACTTTGAGAAACTTCCCTAAAGCTTCTGTGAGCACAGTTAGAAACTACAGACCCAGAATATGCATACGTACTCTACTAGGTATACTGCCGTATGAACAATAAATAGGAAGAGCTTAATCTTGCTTGAGGGAATGATTTAAGACTCCTAAGAGATCTTAAAATTAAACCTTATTTAACCAATAGATGGGCATTTACTACAGTCAAATAAAATGGATTTGAGGACCAAGGGCTCAAAATGTTGCTCCCCTTGGCTTCCAGCTGTGAAAAGGAAGTTGGGTGAAAAAAAGGCTTTCCTATGAGTAAAAAATGATCATAAAATTTATGGTATTTAGCTACAAGCCAATTTACCAATTTCGTACTAATGTAAAACTGCCTTGGGGCTTCCCTGGTGGCGCTGTGGTTGAGAGTCCGCCTGCCGATGCAGGGGACACGGGTTCGTGCCCCAGTCCGGGAGGATACCACATGCTGCGGAGCAGCTGGGCCTGTGAGCCATGGCCGCTGAGCCTGCGCGTCCAGAGCCTGCGCTCCGCAACGGGAGAGGCCACAGCAGTGAGATGCCCGCGTACCACAAAAAAAAAAAAAAAAAGCCTTGGCTTATTGAACTGATTATGGAGGTCAGAGTACTGGATTCTGAGATCTTATGAAATTACAAACCGTGAGGAATCATTACACAACACTTCCAAATCTTCAGTGTTCTAAACATATTTAAATTTGAATTAGCTACAAAGCTCAGATGCTAGGTAATCCAAATACCTTGATTCAATGATAAGCAAATAATTTTTTTAAACAATTCTCAGCTGAGTAAGACTAATGTTTTTGCCAAGTTTCCTAGTAGTTCCTGGAGCATGAATGGACATAAACTCGTTTTTCTTCTGTGGTGTGTGTACGTGTGTTGTTGCTGTTTAACTAGATTAGGGTGCTTTTCCCAAAATACCAAGAAAATAATTTTTCTATTAAATATTCCCTCTCACTGCATAAGTTAGAGGAAACAGAAATTTCATCCAACTCCAATCTCAAAAGAACATGCAAATTGCAACTGATGATATTTACATTGAAGGGATTTTACTTTATTTTTTCTCTGGTTGTGGTTGAGAACAATATTTATTTCTAAATAAATATTTAGATTCCAATCCTAGGGAAAAAATTCATGCCAGGTGCCCTTAGTTGGTCCCTGCTGAGCGGGATGAAGGGAGAATCCACTCACCAAGCCCCGTGCTAAGACCATGGCCACACAGAAAAAGCCCTAGAAGAAGAGATGACTATTTCTAATTCATATACAAATGCTGAATGCACCAGCTGTATGGAATGGTGTTACTCTCCCACAAACAAACAAGTAAAAAATAAAGATGCAACCCTTAATTTAGACCCAGAGTGCACTTTAGATCCTCAGGTACAAAGAATAGTCCATTAAAGTGTGAACACAAAACAGTAGATTGTGGCTTAGACTATGACTTTACTTGTTTTTCATCATGGAAATGAAATGGTAAAAGCTGAGACCTTACTGAAGACTCATCTGCACGATGTAAACTTCCCTACATATTCCTACCCCACCATGACTCTTCTAGATGTTTTATTGCTTCATTAGGTGTATGAAGTGAGAGAATATTTTGAAATATAGTAATGTGATTTTTTTTTTTTTTTTTTGCACTTGCTTATGAATGTTCCTTACCAACCCAAGCCAGAAGCAATCTTTACCTTAGGGTGAAGTGGAATCATAGAAAGTAAAGAGAAAGAAAGAACTGGTGTAGAGCTTTTTGATTTTCAAAACTGGTCTTGAAAACTGTTTCAGACACAGTAGTCTAAAAACCTGGCTTTAAATCTCTAGAGTCAGATACCTGCAAGAGAAAAGCATTTTCTAAATGGAAAAGCTCCCCTTTAAATATAAAAAAAAACAACAACCCATAAGTTGGACAAACTGAGCTTGGAGTTCTACTGTAAGCCATAGAGTAGAATGAATGATATATAAGAACTATTTCACAAAGTAAAAAATGTCAGATCTTCCTTGGCTGAAGAAAGGACCTAGAGAGAAGGGGAGAGGAGAAGTGGAGATAGAAGCTTAGGAATTGCCCCCTTCTCCAGGATTTTGTCATATAGAGCACATCCATTAATCATTATCTGATTATTAAGTATTCCTATTTAAAATATATTTAATTTTGTGCCTTGTAGCCTTTAATTCTAAAGCAAAAATATATTGATCCTAATCATCAACTAACTCACTCAACAAATAATTACTGGGACTTAATACATAATGAGCCTTAGAAATAATGCAATAAATGGGAATCACAGTCCTTGAAATTCCTCAAGGAATTTGCAGTCTATTGGAGGCAGAGGGTGAGGGTCAGAGACAAGTTAAAAGCCGATTATATTCCTTTGCTTATATGCTGCCATGTTTCTGTTTATACTTTTACCACCTAGAAGTGAGATTCTAGTCTGCCTTTTTCCTTACAGAAATATAGTTTAGTAATGAAGTATGGCTTATTTGCATGAGCCACAGAAACTTTCTGAAATTACCCTGTGCTTTTTTACGTCAGAAGCAGCCCAAGGAAACTTTGTATCCTGAAATTTCAAAAATTACTTGCCAACTGTCAAATGTGATCAAAACAAAGCAGTATGAATATCTACTACTCTATTTCTTTGGGCACCCTGGCTGCAGACGTTTAAATAAAATGATGGTGAAACTGGAACCATTTTAATAGAACGAAAGGGAGCTCAGAAAACCAGGGTGAAAAAGTCAGCCCAGGGAAAGAAAAATCATTGTACACTTAAGATACCATGGTGCCCTTGAGTGCAAGGTCAAATTGGCCAGGGCAATGATGGACTGGACAGTGGATATACCTTTAGTTTTCTTTGAAGCAGCAACCTAGGAACTGGGGGTCATGAAGCTTTAACTGAGGAGAAGTGTGAAGGCATAAAGGTTTGGAAAAGATTCTCTGTAATATAAATGGGGATTCCTTTGCTGTCTTCAGTAACATTTCCTTGAAATCAATAAAAGGAAAGAGGAAGAATGGGATCTTGTAGGAAGTGAGCACTCAATATATTTGCGGACTACAAAACAGGGGAAAGGTATGAGTTATTAAACCTCGAAAGAAAAGACCAAAATAAATGATGATAAAGAGCAAAGACTGGAAGAAGAGGGAAAGGGGCAAGGTGTTGGAGGAGGAGCTGAAAAAGGAAGAAAAGGAGAAAAGAAATTTGGAGGGGAAGCAATGAAGAGATAATTCTAAAACAACATATTAACAGTGCTTTTCGATGAGTGGTGATATTACAAATAATTTTTCTTTACTCATGCCTTTCTCTGGTTTCTATGACTTTTATAAGAGCATTTACTATTTTTTAATTAAATTTTTTTTTAATTTTGTAAGAAAGAGTACACTTAGCCCACTTATGCTCTCACTTAAACCTTCATCTTTACAAGAGCATTAACTTAGGGTAAGGTGGTGTGGCAGGAATTTGGGAACTGCTTAATAAATAGTCCCTAACAGACATGTTCCAAATGCGTGTTCACTTACGTTGTATGATCCACCGACGGCCTGTGATTTTCCTCCCCACGATGAATACTGGTTCCATTACCAAGTCCCCAGCTGAATGTGCTTGAATCTTGAATAAATTTTTCTGAGATTGGCTGGTACCATTTACACAGGCTTCCTTTTTCAAAGCTGCAAACTTCCATAGCTTGAATAGGATAGGACAGAGATAAGATGAGCTAATCACAATAAATGTATTAATAAATGGCGATTTCCATCTGCATCAGCACTTTCTTACACTTGGGGTTTCTTTAAATTATAATCTAACTTTTAAGCATAACTGAAAGAATTAGGCAAATTGTTTACATAATCCCTAGAAAAGTTTTAAAGAAATCTAGGTGTATTATACTCAAATATCTATATTAACTGAAATGTGGAAATAAATGCACATACTGAAGATTCTGCTTTCATAAAGAAGTGAGATTTTAATTCGCTCTGAAAGCAGCAATTTAAGAATTGCCACTCCGTTCTGACACAACATTTACATTGCTTATATGACCTCCAAGTTCTGATAAGTCTGTTCTTTTTTCACAGTATTATCGCAAAGCTAAATCCCCAATTCCAAATTACTTAAATTCAAAGCTATAAGATTTACAACAGCTTTTATATTGAACCTCTTTCCTTGAAAGTTTTCAATATTTTTCTAATATCAAACAAAATTAAAACTCCAGTGATTTTTTAAATATATAAGTTGTGTGTGAAAACAAATGTTCCTTTTTCTCTCCTCTCTCTCTCCTTCTCTCTCTGATGTGTTCATGTGTCTGTCTGTCTCAAATCCCCTACTTCTTGAATAAAAGAAAAGATTCAATTCAGTGAGGTCTTGTGTATACGATGGAAAGCCTGGTGTGTACTCCACGTTTTAAATGGCATAAACGGTGACGGCATAGGCTACCACTACTATCATTTAGATACTTGGGTCCACGATTTAACATAAAATTTGAGAAGGAAAACTCCAGCAAAAAAAGTGATTTTAATCATGACGTTCAGGTGTGTTAGTTAATCTCTGATGTTAATATTGATCATATAATTATACTTATTTTGTGAAGAGATTTAGAATTCAATAGAATCCTGTTCATCATATTATTAAAAAAGATTTTAAAAACTGTAGATTTTTTAAAAATTAGAGGACATAGAGTTTCAGGCAAGCTAAGATCTGCTGTACAACACTGTACCTACAGTCAACAATACTGTATTGTACACTTAAAAATTTATTAAGAGGGTAGATCTTATATTGTATTCTTATCACAATGAAAAAATTACAAAATATGACTGTAGATGACAAGAAGATTTATCACAATAGTTCATTTTACAAAGAGATGGTGAAGGCAAGACACAATTTGTTCAGAACTAAATGGTAATAATTCATGTTTAATCAAAATAAATAAATATCCCCATGATTTTAATAATTTAATAGTAGACATTCATTCAGGACATTTACAGAACTTACCAAAACTTCCCATCCAATCATAAATGGCATTACTAAAATTTCAAAGTTGAACTAAGAAGAAAGTCAGTATTTACTAAAGATGCTCACTAGGTGTAATTAATTAGATTTTGTGTAAACTTTTACAAAGACGACTTATGTGTGAACAGAAGAGGATTTTAGTGTCTTCCCATGAGGGAGTCTGAATACCACAGCATCATCCATTATATTATCTTACATCTGTGACGTACAGTACATCTTCCTGACCAACTTGAGTTAATTACTGTCCCATCTTATTCACAGAGTGAATTAGCTTTGATTTTATGAGGTTTTTTTGGCCTGGATTAGTTTATTGTGTATTTGTATCTTTGTAAGTTTTAGAATTCCTTGACGAGGCTGACATAAGACAAATTAGAATTTCACTATACGCTCTATTATGTGTATGTTCTAAACCGTCAGTATTATCAAGACACTCGAGCAATATTATGGTAAATTCACATACAACTTAATAAACAGCAAGGAAGGGGAAAAAATCACAAGTGTTTATCCCTTCTGATCCTGTGTTTTGCCCATTCAGATACAGATTAATTTTTCTCCTCTCAGTTTGTATTTTTGACTGAGAAGTTCACTCCTAAATTAAATAATTTGCCTTGATCCATTTAGGAGAAGCCATAGGTTGGCAAGTGTCAATAAATGAAAACCATCTTTCAACAGTACCTAACTGTTGAAGTGTCCACATGTATTAGGATTGGTTTTCTTATTAACTCTGCACATTTGACATAGTATTCATTTTATGTGTGCATTTTGACAATGGCGAAATTTGAGCAGATTCATCTAATTTGAGGGTATTATGCTTCTTCCCTAAATATTTAGTGATTGTGACAAACAGAGACAAAAAGGGGGATGAATAAAAATGATAAATGACAGCTCTGGAATCAAGCTAAGTCCATGAAAACAAGTATTTTGAATTTAAATATTAATTTAAAGACACCTCTTGTTGGACATGATACAAGAATGTATGCTGATTCTTCTATCATTTTCTATACAAATAGTCTTTATGTTAAGAAACTGCTTTAAGCCAGGTTGAAATTTTCTAACTAGGACATTATGCCACGCTACTTGAGATAACACTAGTATTTTCTTATCAGTTTTATGGCTATATTTAATGCAAAATTTAGGAATTCACGTACCACAGGATGATTCATCTGATTTGTCAGGGCAGTCGTATCTAAAATCACATTTCTGGATATTTTCAACACATTGACCATCAGACCTGCAAACAAATTCATTGTCGGTACAGTTGTGTGGAGGTAAGGTTACTGGAACTGAAGTTTCTGGTGGAGTTGGAAGGTTCACTGGCAAATTACCTTGAAATAATAGACAAATATCATTTTGCAGATTTTTCCATTTCTTTAAAGATTTCACACAATAAACTTTATTAAGTGTGCTTCACATTCAACATTATAAAGAATATTTGATAGTATCTGCTCATCTGCTGAAAATCTTTATATAAGCA
>NW_006772098.1:1185650-1233209 GCF_000442215.2 Lipotes vexillifer
AGCAGGAACAAGTGAATCCCAGGTGCTGGCATTAGGAACCAGAGTCAAGGTCAGGTTAAACCTTCTAGTCCACTAGGTGAATAAACTTTGTTCTTCCACTGCTACAATGAACTTAACATCTCCTCTTTGTTTCAGATATCCCCACATAGTTGGGATTCAAGGTTGCAAGATAGACCCAAACCAAAAGTATTCACCCAGAAATATTTAAATAAGCTATAGTTTCTGATATTACAGAGTTTAGAATTTATAGAAGTTGATTAGACAGTAAGCTATCCAATAAGCACTTATTAATAACATCTCTGTGTCATATACATGGTAGATGTAGTGGATTTAAAGCCAAACATGCTGTCACGGCCATAAAAGAGTTTACATACTAGTGGATAAGGCAGTCAGGAAATTCTTTCATTACAGTTCCATGGGATAAGTTTAGGGTAGAGATTTTAACATGATGGAGGCAAAAATGACACCTATCCCCTAACTCCTGTATTCACATCCACAGACCATGGTATATGGTGGGTACACTATCATTGTGAAGTGAGTGAATAGATATACAGATGGATAGAAGGATGAAGGAGGGATGGAAGGATGGGAGGTGGGATGGATGACAGAGTGAGTGAATGAATAGATGAACAAAGGTTAAGATTGTACAGTATATTAAGAGAACACAGGAAAAGTCTGTATCAGATGGGGAAGACTTCCTGGCATGGTGATGTTTAAACTAAGTTTTTAGTTTGGGTTTTTTTTAACTTTTTATTTTATACTGGAGTATAGTTGATTAACAATGTTGTATTAGTTTCAGGTGTAAAGCAAAGCGATGCAGTTATACATATACACTTTTTAGTTTTAAAGGATGATTTGTTGCTGGGTAGATAAAGAAGGGTACAAGGTCTTTTGAGGCAAGGAGAAAAGACTCATGTGAAGACAGAGGAATATATTTTCCTGTTGTTTTCTGGAATACTGTGAGAGTTTGACAAGAAGACTATCTTGGGATATGGTAAGAATGCATCTGATGGAGTCATTAGATACGGGACTAGAGAGGAGAGGGTTATCAGGTCACAGAGAGCGAAGTGGGACCAACTAGGATTTTGAAGTAAATATAAAAAGCTGTGGAGAAACACCAAGATATAAAATTTCCACTTCAAGAAATATTTATCAGGCATTAGCGTGGAGAATGATTTGCTGGTGGCTCTGACGTGGGGAAGAGAGAACAGCTGAGCTTCTACTCGAATTCCAGGCAACTAATAAACCAAAGCAGAGATGTTTTGCAGGGGACAGAAAAGACCTGAGCAATATTACACATCCAGTGTCTAGAGGACTGGGGATTTGGGTGCTTTGGGGAATTTGAGGAGAGTCCAATAAATAGTACTTTATTTCTTAGCTCAGGTTTTGAAGCAATTAAGAACTAAGACTGAAGTGTAGGGCAGCTAGTAGATCAAAACATCAACCTTTTCACGGATGAAGTTGATACTGGAAGAAAATAGCCTATATCTGTAGGCAGGTAATCTTTCAGAGTGTGAAACTCAGACATAAACAGATTAAGTTATAACCTGTGCTGGAAATTTCTATACAGAAGCTGACCATTGTGAACTACAGCAAGGAGGAGCTGAGCAGATCTCAGGCTTCCTTCAGCTAACTCTCTCCACAAAAAGAGGAAACTAAGAGACCAGGTATGCATGCGCAGGTTCTCCTTGCAAACTCAACAATCCATTGTTGCTTTTCCACAGTTTACATTAGCGTTCACTGTTGGTGTTTTACATTCTGTGGGTTTTAATAAATGTATAATGACAGGCTTCCACCATTAGTGTGTCATACAGAATAGTTTCACTACACTAAAAAACCTCTATGCTCTGCTTATCTGTCCGTCCGTGCCCCCAATCCCTGGCAAATATTGATCCTTTTACTGTCCCCATAGTGTTTTCCAGAATGTTATATAATTAGAATCATACAGTATGTAGGCTTTTCATGTTGGTTTCTTCCACTTATTAATATGTATTTAAGTTTACTCCAAGTCTTTTCATGGCTTAATAGTACGTTTCTTTCCAGCACTGAATAGTATTCATTGTCTGGATATACAACAGTTTATTAATCTCCTACTGAAGGACATCTTGGTTGACTGGGCATCTTTTCATATACTCATTTGACATCTGTATATCTGCTGTGGCGAGATGTCTGCTCAGATCTTTTGCCTGTTTTTTAATCTGTTGATTTTCTCACTGTTGAGCTTACAGTGCTCCTTGTATATGTTGGATAACTCCTTCATCAGATAGGTCTTCTCCCAGTCTGTGAACTGTCTTCTCCATCCCTTAAAAATGTCATTCACAGAGAAGTTTTCAACTTTAATCAAGTATAATTTATCAATTATTTCTTTAAATGATTGTCTTTGGTGTAGTATCTAAAAAGTCATCACTATAACCAAAGTCATCTAGATTTTCTCCTATGTTATCTTAGGAATTTTATAGTTTTGCATTTTAGATTTAGGTCTACAATCCACTCTGAGTTCACTTTTGCGAAGGATATAAAGTCTGTGTCTAGATTCTTTTTTTTTTTTTTTTCACATGGATGTCTAGTTCCAGCACCATTTTTGGAAAAGACCATCTTTTTCCCATTGAATTGCCTTTACTCCTTTGTCAAAGATTAGTTGACTATATTTACATGGGTAGATTTCTGGCTCTCTATGCTCCTCCAGTGATATATTTCTCTGTTTCTTCACCAGTACAACACTGTCTTGATTACTGTAGCTTTATAATAAGTCTTAAAGTTGGGTAGTGTCAGTCCGCCAACTTTGTTCTCCTTCAATATTGTGTTGGATATTCTGGGTCTTTTGCCTCTCAATATACACTTCAGAATTAGTTTTTCTATATTCACAAAATAATTTGCTGGGATTTTGATTGAGATTACATTAACTCTATAGACCAAGTTAGGAAGGATTAACATCCTGAATATAGTGAGTCTTCATGCATGTTTTTGTATCCTTATCTCAAACATACATGTTCCATTTAAAATATATACTATTTTGTCTTAGAAAATTTTACATAAATAATATTCATATTTCTTTTGAATTTTCAATCTTGACTCAAAACATATTTTTCAGATTTATCTCTATTGTTACATACAGAATCAACTCATTCATTTAACTGGTTAGGGTATTCAATTAAATGAATACCTGGAGTCAAATATTTATTGTACGAATAGTCTGTAGCTGGTATATCTCTTCTCAAGCAGGACAGTAACAATATCTATAAAGTGTGCTACAATGGATGTCTTTGTACATTTCTCTTTGCAAACATATGCCAGAGTATTTCCAAGGCAAGGTAACTTGAAATGAAATTTCAAAGTTATAGGGTATGTAATCAGTCAACTTAAGTCGTTGTTTTCGAAGGTGGTTTACCCATTTCCACCCAGAAACATGTGCATTTCTCATATTCCAGCCAACACTTGGCATCATCAGATTTTTCTTAATGTTTGCCAGGGTAACAGGTCTGAAATAATAATTCCTTGATATTCTAACTTGTATTTCCCTAATTATTGAGACTTTTTTTTAGGGGCCACACAAGTATCTTACTCTCATTTTTGACTAACTATTCACATCCTCTGCTCTTTTTCTCTACTGAATCCATTGTCTTTTTCTTATTACTTTACAGGTTTAAATTAATCCCATATTCTCCATACTAATCCTCAATCATTTGTCTAAGTGACAAATATGCTCTCCTAATCTAGTCTTTCCATTTTCTATGGTGTCTTTCAGAATAAAAAAAACGCTAATTTTAATATATCAATCATTTCCTTTATGGTTTGCGCTTTAAAATTTCACTAAAAGTAATCTTCCCTATTCTAGTATCATAAATGTTTTCTATAATTTCCATGAAATTCTGATAGTTTTATTTTTCATATTTAGATCTTTCCTCCATCTGGGCTCTACTGTTATCTATTATCTGTGATGAGAATCTAAATACAATTTTTTTTCACATGAATAGCCACTTTTTGATCTATTAGTCTACTGGCACAACTCAAACTTCTCTCACTTATCATTTTATATTTTATTATGAAATATATTATACATATATAAGAATGAACATAAAATATATGCCTGGTTTAAAGAAGAAGAATAGCCACATATTTACCTTCCAGTTTATGGAAATGAAATTCACAAACAGTTTTGAACCCTCCAGTGTTTCCCTGCTGACTCCATCCCCTCATTGGCATCTCTCCCAGTTCACAGTACACTGAAATTTGTGTTCTATTTCTTTGCTTTCATTTGTGTTTATATTTTCTTCATTTGCATATATACCAAATAACGTCTTACAGTGCTTACTTATTAGCTTATGTGACTAAATAACTTATTGTGAAATTCTTAGAATAGTGACCATATACATGGAGCACCATGTAGGTCCTTTTTTTTTTTTTTTTTTTTTCGGTTTGTCTCACTGTTGTGGCCTCTCCCGCTGTGGAGCGCAGGCTCCAGATGCGCAGGCTCAGCGGCCATGGCTCATGGGCCCAGCCGATCCGCGGCATGTGGGATCTTCCCGGACCGGGGCACGAACCCGTGTCCCCTGCATCAGCAGGCGGACTCTCACCCACTGCGCCACCAGAGAAGCCTTGTCCTTTTCAAGTAAATAAAATGTTGTTTAGATTCAAACTGTAGATGAATGGACTCCATTCTCTATATAATCTGCAACTTGATTTTTTTCTGAACATTGTACATTCATCCATCCAAACTAATGTGTTTTCTTGCAGTTTAGCTGTGTTGACTGCTGTATAATGTTTCACTATATGAATATGTAACATATGTTATATAGCCATTCTACCATCAGTGGTTTTTGAGTTGACTCTGAGGTTTTGTTTCTTTGTACATTTCTCCTGAGGTACCTACATGTGGAATCGCTTGGTCACAGAGGATGCACATCTAAATTTACTAGATAATGCTAAACTGCTTTCAAAAGTAATTGTATCAATTTCTATACTTCTCAGTAGTGTATAAACATTCTGGTCATACCATATGCTCATCATCCACTGGTATATCTAGAATTACCCGCATGTTTGCCATTTTCTTTGCTGTCTCTTCCCTTTTGCATCTCAGCCCTTGTTGAGCTCATTCTGTCTCCTTTAACTGTTCACATTTACATAGTTCATTTGGTAGGAATCTGGTGCAGTGAAATCATTTTTTGTTTGTTTTTGGATGTCATGCTCTGCGTGCCTATTTTCACCCTCATTCCTGAAAGAATTTTGCTTTGCTCTAGACTGTTATTTTTTCTCAGAACTTTGAAAATAATTCCAACCGTCTTCCTACTTCCATTCTTGCTGTTGTGAAGTCATCTGTTAATCTGATTGCAGTTCTTTTTTAACTGTATTTTAATCTCTGGCTATTTTTACCATAATCTTCCCTTTCATTTATTTTTTTCTAATTCATTTCCATAAGCCTAGACCTGGATTTATTCTAATATTTTGCAGGAGGTTGAATAGGCTTCTTAAATCTTTCGTTAATTCTCAGCCACTATATCTTTGAAAATTGCTTCTCCTCCATTTTCTTTATTCTCTCTCTGGAGCTCCGTTAGCTTTTATGATCTATCCTTCAAGTAAATCTATCGCTTCCATTTTCCTTTTCTATCTCTCTCTGCTGCTCCCTGAAATTTCCTCATAGTTATTCTCCAGAAGACTAATCACAGCATTGATTCAGCTATTTAATTCACCCACTGGGATTTTTATTTCAGTGATTTTATTTCTCACTTCACGATGGCCAATTTGCTACGTCTTTCAAAATTTTCTGGGTTTTTTTTTTTTTTTTTTTTTTTTGTAAAATTCACCCACTGGGATTTTTATTTCAGTGATTTTATTTCTCACTTCACGATGGCCAATTTGCTACGTCTTTCAAAATTTTCTGGGTTTTTTTTTTTTTTTTTTTTTTGGACAACATCATGCTATTTTTTTTTTATGGCTTAGAGTCCTTTAATATTTTAAATTAAATTAAATTTTTAAATATTTTAAATTATTTTAAATTATTTATTAGTTTTCTATTTTTTGCATAACAAATTTCCACAAACCTTAGAATTTTAAACTAATAAGCACTTATTATCTCACACAACTTATGTAAGTCTGAAACACAGAAGAGGCTTAGCTTGGTGGGTTCTAATTCAGGGTCTCATAAGATTACTGTCAAGATGTCAGCCAAGGCTGCAGTCATCTGAAGGCTTGACCGGGGATGGAAGACCTGCTTTCCAAGCGGGCTCATGCCTGGGAAGTTAGGCTACTGTTGGCAGGAGGTCTCAGTTCCTGGGCTTTCTCCAAAGGGCTGCTTGTGTATCCTTCAGACATGGTGTCTGACTTCCCCCAGAGTGAGTGATCCAAAGGAAGACAGCAGAAGCCTAGCTTTGGAAATCATACCCAGTCATTGCCACATGGGTCGTTACCCAGGTCAGTCCTACTCAATATGGGAGGGGCCTGGTCCACAGATCATGAATACCAAGAGGTGGGGATTACTGGGGGCTATTTTGGAGGTTAGCAACCATAATTTTTTGTGCTTGATTTTTATGTGAGAATCCTTTATCATCTAGTTTGTAGAAGAGTCCTTCTAGATTAACTTTGAGTTGTTCCTTTTGGAACCCCACTGGTACCTCCACCCAGGGATGATATACCCCTTTTGGCCCTCCTCTCCCCTTTTCCTGCCTCTCATCCATCCTATATTCTCTTTACTCCCTAACTCTGGCAATCACATTATGCTTTCTGTTCTATTTTTCCATTTCATATTTCTCTCATGTGGGCATTTCTCTTTTTAAACCTCAGCTTAACATTTTAAAAAATGCATGTTATATTTGACATTTCTAGGTATATGTAGTGTTACAGTTTTCAGATCATCTGGTCTGCCACATTATTAAAATCAGTAGTCTTAACTGCATCCTGGTTTCAATTTATACTAGGAAACAGTCCCTCACTTAAGAAGAAATCATAGACATGCGTGGCTATCTTAGAAAAAGGAGGTAGATGAGTCCATACTCAGGAAAAATAGAGACAACTCATTTTCTATCTCAGAAATGATCCAGGTAAAATGACCTGGATCCCAGGTAGGTAAAAGTATCACTACTCTAAAAAAGAAATAGGAAAACCTTAAACTTCTTTGTCCTTTCCTCATTACTCTTTGTTATTCTACCAGAATTAGTGAATCTTAAAAGATAAGTGTAATATGTTTGTATTTGAGAACACCAAAAGAATTATTGGAAGAAAGTGTTTCTTACTCCAAAGTCCAATTCTGGAAATGGTGGTATAACTGGAAAGATGGAGTTGCCACTGATTCCTTGGGATCTGCCATGTAGAAGTAAAACAGAGCCCAGACACATGGTTAGAACAAGACATCATTTGGAGCCTGAGGCATGGCAAGGACTGCAAGCCTCCTGACACATTTCCGACCCTCACAGATGGTTTATACTTTCATGTAAGGAACATGAAGTCAGTCTGTTTTACTTTGCTATGACTCAGAGCAGTATTTCTTATTAAAGAATCATTCTCTTAACTCAGGTGATACAAGAAATAACTTCATACAGTATATGGATACACTTCACATTTTTAAAATATATAAATTGTGAACAACCTTAATAGCAAAACATACCTAGAACAATAATCCCATCTTAGTCAGTCTGGGCTGCTATAATAGAATCCCACAGACTGGGTGGCTTAGACAACAATTTATTGCTCACAGTTCTAGAGGCCGAAAGTCCAATATCAGGGTACCAACGTGGCTGGGTTCTGAGGGCTCTCTTCCAGGTTATGTCCTTACCTGGCCTCCCTTGGTATATGCATGCAGAGAGAGAGAGATCTCACATCTTTTCCTCTTCTTATAAAAGCACTAATCCCATCATGAGGGCATCAACTTCAACAACCCAAATTACCTTCCAAAGGCCCCACCTCCAAATACCATCACATTGGGGGTTAAGGTTTCAACATATGAATATTGGAACATTCACTCCATAGCAAAACTTGTGATTTTTTTTAAACCTATGACTGTTTAGAAATGCTGAAGTTGGTAGCAATGGTAGAGTTAATGCTCTTAAAATAAAAAAAACACTAAAAGCTTTGCAGATGAGACAAAATTGAAAGGTGAAATGCAAATAACTGAACACTAAGAAGCAGAGATTAGTCTGGTTTGATCTGATTTTCTTCCACATCCCTAAGCCAAAGGGAAACCAACTCACCTGCACAGCTGTCACCCTAGATGACTCAGGCTCCAGATGGACTCAATGTTCTAATTCCTTGCTCTGTGAATTCCTTGTAACAAATATGATATACTTCATGCTACCCTAGTATAATCTTTCTGGTAAAAATAGATTCTGCAACTTCTTTTATACTAGACTTCCCTCCCTACAGCTATTCCCACACTGGTAATTAAACAAGTAAAACTGATATTCTAACATCCTGAGCCCTTGATAAATTATTGCCAGCTTTAGACATATCACAACTGTGTGAATTACTTGACTAATATGTATGGTTGTTCTTTATCTCCAAGTAACAATGCATATGTTTTTCTTGTGACTTCTGATGTTAAGAAATACATTTAATTTAAAAATCTAAAAGTCTACTTGAGGTTTAAACATAATCAATCTTCAGAAAAATTAAAAATTTGAAACATCTACAGCACCAGGAGAAAAGCGTTTCCTATTTTTCCTATTGCACTTAACATAATAACTTGGAGTTATAACCACAAGCTGAAACGACTATATTTAGCATAATCGTACTAAAGTGTCTGTGCTAGGTCTACTTCCTAGGATAGTTGGTTTTACTGAAACATAGCTACTCTTTGGATATGATTTATTAACAATTGTGACGCAGCTCTTTGCCTCATATGATGCATTGTCTCTTTTTTATTTTCTTTCTCCAGTAGCAAATCAGCTCTTTTTTGAAATATTTTTGCTCTACCACATGAATTCAATAAAATTTTCCAGGTAGCACAAGATATTTTCCATATTTAAAGACATTCTACTATCTTTGAAAGTGACTAAAAATAGACTTAACTAGCAGTTGGACAATTTTCAAGCTAAAATTTAAGTATTTCAACAGCCTTCTCCATTTTTGGTATTTAGCATTTCCTTCAATTAAAAGATGACAAAATTTTAAAGTTTTAAATTTAAAATAGGTTAAATCAGTTATTTGTCGAATTTTATTTTCTAGAAACTTATTGGGTTGGCCATAAAGTTCGTTTGTGTTTTTCATAAGATCTTATAAATAAAATACTAAGTTGCATGGACCATAGGCTTTGGGCAAAATTCTTCCCTAGGTATATGCTAAATCACTTTATGACACTACACCAAAGACATTAAAAACAGAATATTTTAGATTACAATCACTGAGTCTCAAATTTCTTCATTTTTCCTTGAAGTGTTTTACTGAACTGCAAATATTTCCAATGTTTCTAAAATTTTATTCAGAGGCTGTATTTCCTTCTGAAAAATATGGATAAAAGAGGACCTCAAAGCAAAATGCTTTCATTTAATTTACTATCCTGAGAAAAATGTACTGGATACACCAAACAGCTTAGTATTAGAAGGTAAAAAGCTGCAGGTGGGGCTTCCCTGGTGGCGCAGTGGTTGAGAGTCCATCTGCCGATGCAGGGGACATGGGTTCGTGCCCCGGTCCGGGAAGATCCCACATGCCGCGGAGCGGCTGGGCCTGCGCGTCCGGAGCCTGCGCTTCCGGAGCCTGTGCTCCGCAACGGGAGAGACCACAGCAATGAGAGGCCCGCCCACCGCAAAAAAAAAAAAAAAGCTGCAGGTGATATCTGAAAAATGAACACAAAAGAATTCAGACATTTTGCCACTGAAACAAACATCACGCTTTGCAGAAGGAAGGGAGACTTGATCAAGCACAAATAAAGCTGGTGAGATATGGAGGTGAAGGAGCAGGGATGTCAAAAATTCAATCAACTCAGGGCTTCCCTGGTGGCGCAGTGCTTGAGAGTCCGCCTGCCGATGCAGGAGACGCGGGTTCGTGCCCCGTTTCGGGAAGATCCCACATGCCGCGGAGCGGCTGGGCCCGTGAGCCATGGCCATTGAGCCTGCGCGTCCGGAGCCTGTGCTCCGCAAATGGGAGAGGCCACAACAGTGAGAGGCCCGCATAACGCAAGGAAAAAAAAAAAAAAAAATTCAATCAACTCAGCCAGTTAAGCAATAACAACAACAAAAACCATTCGGTGGGTAGGGGAGGAATATCATAAAAATTGTTAAGCATTCTCTAAAGAGTTACCATACTTTCTCAATTTTACGGTATCATCAGTTGCAAGATATGCCACTGACTTAGTAACAACTTTCCTGGGAAAAGCAAAACACTAATACCTTGGATAGTGATACTCATTCTAATAATTAGTAGTTCTAGTAACTAATAAATCTAATACACATGCTGAATTCTGTAATTTTAACTTTGATGAAAAGTGCGTAGGTATTTTTTTTCAGTTTGCAAACAGTGTTGTGATGCTATGTCGTCACAGATTTATTTTTCCAAATAACCCAGCTATCTCACCAATAATCTTGGACACAAGAAAGAAAACTCCTGTTGCATGTATTCTGCTAAAAGACACACACTCCTTGCTTTTCTGATGGAAGATGGAAGGAATAATGCAAAACAGAGACTTCCTTTGGGATAATATTTTAAAATCTGAATGTCTGGCAACAGTTCTTCCTAAATCTACTCTGAAGGTCTAATTCAAGGTGAAGGGAAAGCTATTTAACTTTGCCATTATTCCACATCATTATCTACGCTGGGAACAGACAACATCATCACACACCGATGCAAAGAATCATAGGATTCTATTGCATGGTTAACATTGTCTACTTTCCCTAGAAATGTAATTAGTCTTGCATAAACAGCTGTTCCTCTATTTTCCTCCTGAATTAGATTTAAAATGATAATCTATATCATCAAAGTATTGAAACAAAGGAGATACGATCCATAATTGAGAAGGGATTTGAAAACTGTTAGAAACAACTAGAAGTTAGAAAGTGAGAGACAACCTGACCTAGAGGAGCAAGTAATGATGGTCTAGGACAAAGTGAAAAGAAACTAAGTTTATGGCATAAAAACTATTGAGGAAAATTAATAGAAGTTTGCAGTTAAGAAGCTCAGTCATTCGAGTCAACAGCGTTTCGAACCAAGGTCATGGCAGAGGTAATGGAAAAAGTAGAACAGATGTGAGAAATACTTTGAAGCTTAAGGGAAAACTTAAAAGTTTAAGGGGAAAGCCAAAGACGACTACAGTATTTCAATCCTGGGTTGCTCGAGGATACTGAGGTCATCAAAAGGAACAAGGGAGACGTAGGGGACAGAGAAGTTGATTTTGAGGAAATCGGTAAAAATGAAATAACCTCCTCCTTTTTAGTCACTTTTAGTATAAAATAAAATTATAGGTTACAAATCTGCTCTTTGGGCATGAGGTCAATAGTTTGTGTTTTTTTAGTTTTTTATTTGTTTTGTTTTGTTAATCAAGGAGGAAACATGCTGTAGATAATGTTCATATTGAAAGCAAATCAATGTCTGTAAGTGAACCTACGCGGACTGATCCCACCTCAGCTAACATGATGTCATGACAAAACACAAAAGAGCAATATTTCTATTAAAAACCTAATTTTTATTTTCGTTTGCATCTCATGGTAAGATCACATCAGCTTCCTTTATGAAACCTATGGCTTCAGCAGGCTTTGTGGTTTCTGCCCAGAGTTTCTTTTGCTATGAAGCCAACATGAAAACCACGCAGTTCAGTCTTTAAAATTCCATATTTTTCTTCCAAAACTTAAAGCAGAAAATTGGGACTAACGGTGTGTAACTGATATTTCACATCTCTGCCCTTGTTTCTGGCAGCTCTTTTCCCTCTACCTTGGAAACATCAGCCACGGAATGCATGTAGCAGGATAGTTAAAGCAGCAGCAGTAGCAACCATGACTTGTGTTCCCTTTCCGTATTCTTTTTTGTTCCCCTCTGCCACTGGGGTCACAGCCATTCTCCCTAAGCAAAGACTGGGAGGCGATCTGGCCCTGAAATCAGACCCCTTAGGTGAAAAATCTCATTCCTACCCTCAACTGTGCATGCTTACCCGGGTCACCCATCTTTAAGTTTAGTTTTTCACACCCATAAAATGGAAATTGCTTTCTCTTCCTTGGGCGGTAATGTATTTGATGAGCAATATAATAATAGTGATAAACATTATGATCCACAGAAGCAGACATTGTATTCTGCCACTTTATAGCTAGATAGCCTTGGGCTGGTTATCTCCTTCTCAGTTTGCTCCATAAACTTGGGATGACAAAGGCATCCATCCTATTCAACATTCAAAATCTCTTCACCTGTGATGGACCAGGCACTATTTTGTACTCTTAAAAGAAAATAGGATTATGTGAGATGATACACAGAGTGATATATGGTATTAATGTAACCATTTATCAGCTCCCTCCCTTGTAAGGACTTTCTGTATTCTCGGCCCCTGCCAAGCTCCCTGTCTGTGGCAAATACTTCCCTGAGCCATTGCTGGGCTTGGTCACTTGACTTGCCCTTACCAATGGAAGTGAATACACATGATGCCCTAATAAAAGCTTTAAGTATGCTTTCTTTTTCTAACCCTCTGACTTAAAAACAGAATGTGTCAGACAGGGACTTGGTCCATCAGCCTGGGTTGCATATAGACAGGACCCACAGAGCAGAGATACATAGATTGGAACTACATAGAATTATACAGAGCTATGAACAAGAATTACATGCTGTTATTATTCTACGCCAAACCACACACTTAAGAGTAAGAAATAAATGCTTGTGGTTGTAAGCCACTGAGATTTGGCTGTCAACAGAAGCTGACATATAACGTAGTGTCTTAGAAGTGTATAGAAGTAATTAACATTTTAACAATAATAAACTAAAATACACAAACACTTAAAAATATATAAACATCTCTCCACCTATCCACCCACCGATCCAATAGATGTTTATTGAGTATTACTATGTGTCAGGTATTGTTTATGCTACTGAAGGTATGGCAGTGATCAGATAAAATCCCTGCTCTCATGCCACTAACATTATTATGGCGGAAATAAAATTTGACTATAAGGGGATACGTGTTGTGGAGAAAACACAGGGGAAGGAGACAGAAAATGTCAGGTAAGGAGATAAGAAGAGGTGTGTGTGTGTGTGTGTGTGTGTGTGTGTGTGTGTGTGTGTGAAAGAGAGAGAGAGACACAAACTGAGAGAAGGTTTCACTAGAGAAATTTTCCAGCAGAGATCAGAAAGAAGTAAGGAGGTGAAGGGGATATCTGGGGGAAGTACATTCCAGGAAGATAGAATAGCAGGTATAAAAGCCCTGAGGCATAAATGGGTTGGAGTGCTCAAGGACCAGCCGAGAGGTCTTGTAGCAGAGAGACATCAATTAGAGGCACACTGGTAGAAGGTAAAGTCAGAGCCTTATGAGAGGGCCAGTCATTTATTCCTTGGAAGTTATTGGAGGAAGTTTGGCTTTTGTTCTGAATGAGATGGGATGTCATAGGAAGACTCATGATAGGGTAACATGAGCTTATGTAAGTTTGAAAAGGATCATTCCGGCTGCTGTTTTGAGAAGAGATTATGTGGTTCAAGGGTAGAAGCAGATGGATCATTTACAAAGCAACCACAATAATCTGTATAGAGACAACAGTGGCTTGGACCAAGGGGAGAGTATCAAGAGCAACAAGAAGCAGTAGACTCCAGATATTTGTGAAGGTAGTGGCTGATCAGATTTGTTGATGAGGAAGAAGCAACTGGAGCTAAACTATAATTTACTGAGACAGGGAGGCGTCCAAGAATGGTCGGATTGAGGGAGCAATGGGTCATCAAGAATTTACTTTTAGACACTGAGGGATAAAGGTAAACTTGTTGAATTCTGATTTCCTTCTGCTGGCTTTCCAGAGAGGGGTTTGGCTTTCTGCAGAGTTTCATGGTAATTAATGAGAGAATGGTAATTAATCCTACCAGAATGATGAGGTGGAGAACCAGAGGTGTGACATTAGCTACAGCAGAAAGAACTGGAATCCAGCCCTCTGATTATGTCTGGGGAGAGGCTGGTACTCCTCTGACCAATAACGCTACACTGTGATGGACCAGGGCTGCAGGTTAAGTTTTCAGCACATGAAAGTGCTTTCCACATGGATTATTGTGATTGATTTTTAAATTATCCAGCCTCTGATCACTCTAGGAAGGAGATTGTGCTTTCTCTTGTCATTCAATTAAAGAGTCTACAAGCTCAGGCCCAGGAGTTTGAATTTCAGCCCTTTTAGATCACTATGCACTGCCTAGAATGAGTTTCCCCTGGGGTGTGTTTGTGTTAGGTTATTTCCCCTAGTTATCTTGAAATGCCTCGTACATCTAAGTTTGGATGGTGGTTGGTATCTAAGTCAGGAGTTCAGGTGAAAGGTTGAGGATGGAGATATAAATCTGGAAGATATGTATTCGATTTTTAATGGAAAGAAGTCCATAACTTGGAAGGGAAATGGCTGGCAACAATCCTCAGGAATATTTAAAGTGCAGCCTGAGAGTAAAACATCCCTGAAGGTACCTGAGAGGTTATTAAATTCTCCAAAACAATGTGATTATAAGGCAACCAATTCTGTTCTTATAACCCCCCAAATATGATGGAATTACAGTTTAACTTCAGACACAATTTCCTAATATTTTGCATATGATAAGACACAAACACAAATGATTCAAACCTCTTTACTATGTTTGCAAAGATTTTAGACTAATTACTAGAAAAGATTCACAACCTTTTCCAGGGTTAATATATTGGTAGAATAGAGTAGAACTGAGAGTATTTTTGAATATTTCTGGAAATGAAATATTGATTTCCTTGGCAGTGTTTTCAAGTTAACAGGTTTGAAAAAACTCATATACTAAAATATCCTTCCTTACCAGGATAGAGGGTGCAGTCCATAAATGACAAATCATCAATTGCAATGTCTCCAGTGAAGCCATCTCCCACTGAAGCTTCCACTGAAATCTAAGAACAATATAAGAAATTTGTTAATACTGTGAAGGAAATTAATTTCTGGAAACTCATGGTTGAAAAGGAATTCAGAATTTACCTAAAGAAAACTCTCTTCTGAAACATTAAAAACATACTTTGCAAAAGTCTCCATAAGTAGGTATCTTGCCTCTACCTGAATACTTCCAGTAATAGGAAGCTCCACACCTTACTGGGCCCATTAAATCCATGAAGCCCATTCTGTTTCTGGTGAGTACTGATTTTTTGAAATTTCAGTATATCAGATTGATATCTACTTCCTTTTAACTTTCAACCATTAATTCTAGACTGGTCCTGCTTTCTTCTGAGCCTTTAAGTATCTGAAGGCAAATTACTGAAACTTTTCCCACCATTGCCCCAGTAGTTCAGCTGTTTCCAAGGTTAAACCTCTTCCTTCATCCTTCAAGAAACCAAATTTGTTGCCAGAGGTACTCCCTAAAATACACATTTTGAAGAGCTTTAAAATTTTTCTCCCATCGACCTTATTCTGTAACATTTTATGGAACTGGCTAATCGTTATTAGATCTCCTTCAGAACCTCATTAATCACAGTGAACTCAGATGACATCGGTGCTTACAGGAGCTGCAGCTCCACTGAAACTCCAGTAAAATGTGAAATACTGACAAACCACTACAGTATATGGCAGATTGTGATTAGGGCTGAGATTCACTATAATAGAATTAATCGTGATGATTTATTTTAATACTCATGCAAATATGTTGCATACTTACTAGGAATCCTGCTATAATTTAATAATGAAGAACATTAAGCAAACTCAAACTTAAAAAACACATTCCTTTTTTCCACTATTGTATGAATATATGTTTCTGTTTCATTTTTCCTCACAAATGCTATATGTGGAAGTTGAAATTTTATTTCATTTTTCAAATTCTATCCCCCATTAAAAGTTGTTTCATACATTATTTATTCCTAATTAAAGATCTTCTTTAATTAAAAGGTCAAATTACTGACCTTAAGCCTCTTGACATTTTCCACCAACTTTCTAGGTTTTCTTGAGAATTACTAGAATTTTCTCCTTTATTTGTCACTGAGGAAATGACTCGATTTGGAAAAGGTTTATTCATTTAATTAATGGGCAAATATAGTTCACCTAATACTGCCTGGGGAACAGGCAGTCTCCTACTGCTTTAAAATGGGTCACTGCAAATATAAAATGCACCCTTCTTTTCACCACCAGCATGATTAAAATAAATATTATAAGCAGAGAAAACAAAAACAAAAAAAGAACACTCAGTACAAAATCATACAATTATTCTAATAAACAAAAAGCCAGCAGTCAGAATTTGGCAGAACATACTGTAATAAAATATCTTCTGTTTTATAGGAAAAAAAGACTGCAGTTGGGTGAACAATAGGGAAAAGGTGTAAGCAAGGACTGATTAATAACTAATACACTAATTAATTACAAATACATTCTTTGGATCAATATTTGTCTATCCCAATACAACAAAGGACATGGTAATAAAAAGCTCAGAAGATGCAAGAAAAAGGAAAAACTAGGATAAATAAAAATAAACACTACCAACGTGACTATACTGCTCATGATTATCTTAGTTTATTCATGAGAAGGGATAGAAAACTGATATAATACAATCTCAAGTCTATGAAAAGCATACCTATACAGATAAATATCTGTAAGCTAACTTTAGGGATATATACACATACATAGCTCCATTTAAGTGTGTAACTGTTCCAAAGCATTCCTTTTGTTGTCTTTATATGGTCACAAGTTAAAGAATTGGCCATTTGTGAAAGTTACAAATTTTCTCATTTATGGTCTACACCAGGTGAGCAGCATTTCTGAGCGGATGTTGTCTACACAAGGAGTATTTGTATTGGAGTTTACTTCATATTACATGATAAGCATTTTGATATTGCTTCTACTAGCATTCATTGCCAAAGGGAAGACACAGAAATAATCCAAGGCAGTGACAGTTGGGTCTTTCTCTAAGACACAATTTAAGCACAATTTTTTACCAAAATATCTTCAATTTTCTAGTCTCTAAATGGTAGCATTCTTGAGAAAGAGTGAACAATAATTTCAAGCTGAGATACTAAAAAATGTCAATTTGCATATATAACTGCAATCTCAGCCTCTTTTGAATATTTAATTAAGCCAGCCATTAAAAAAAAGCCTACCTGATAACAAATCACATCTTGAGAAAAAGTTATGAATGCTGAAGTTCAATTTTACTTCTGTCCTGTATTTAATTTAGTCTTTCAAAAAGTTTTGCAAATTACCCTAAGAAACTAGTCACATAAAAGAGCAAACCCAAGTGTGTCTATTCTGGAAAATCCACTTTCACTTTTGGTGTTTTTCCAATAAATGGAAGGGTATTAAAACACTAATGTTATTGTATGTGAGGCAGTATTGCCACTCTAGACATTAGGGAAGCCAAATTTTACTCTTAAGTTTCATTAGCACCTTACTGAATGACTTAAAGGGCAATTGAAAATTCCAGCTTGGTCTGAATGACCTGCATTATCTGCAGAGGCCAATTCTACTTACATTAGAACTACTACTGCCGTGGAAATTTTCTAAAGTAATCCACCTATTCTAACTTGTTCTTCTCATGGGCTGTTGCATGCTCCAAATAGAGATGGAGTGGCCTTGTCAACTATCTTGGAAATTTTAGTTCTAATATAACCAAAGACTCTAATATTAATAAGGCTCTAAAGACTTGTCTTAACAGATTTTTTTTCTATATTTAGGAAACTTTGAATTATTCATCAAAATATTTAAGTGATATGAAAACTATTATCATACATATGTAAGACAGAATTTAACCATAATTTTTACCAAGATATCTTCGATTTCCTAACATATATATAATTAACACATATATAAACTTATAAATAAAATAGTCTCTATTAACTCATAAGAAAGAAAAATGGAATTGACTCAGCCTGCCACCTAGTTTAACCAACCTGTGTTTGGAAAAAAATATGAAATTCCAGCATAATATACCAATTTTTAATATAACACATCTTCAGAAAGACTTGAAAGAAAGGAATTGTTGTTTAAAATTTATAAAAAGCATGTATCCTATGTGGAGCAACTGGAACTCCAATGCATTACTGATGGGAATCCAAAATGGTATGGCCACTTTGGAAAATGGTTTGGCAGAGATAAACCCATGGACTTACGGTCAATTAATCTATGACAAAAGAGGTAAGAATATACAATGGAGAAAAGATGGTTTCTTCAATAAGTGGTTCTGGGAAAACTGGAGAGCTACATATAAAAGAATGAAATCACAACATTCTTTAACTCCCAATATAAACTCAAAATGGATTAAGGACCTAAATCAAAGACCAGAAACCATAAAACTCCTAGAGGAAAATATAGGCAGAACACTCTTCGACAAAAAATCGTAGCAATATTTTTTTTGGATCTGTCTCCTAAAACAAAGACAATAAAAAATAAACAAATGGGACCTAATTAAACTTAAAAGCTTTTGAAAGCAAAGGAAACCACTGACAAAATGAAAAGACAACCTACTGAATGGGAGAAAATATTTTCAAATGATGCGACCTATCACGGGTTAATATCCAATGTATATAAACAGCTCATACAACTCAACAACAGAAAAACAAATAACCCAATTAAAAAATGGCAGAAGAACTGAATTTTTCAAAGAGGAAATGCAGATGGCCAACAGGCACATGAAAAGATGCTCAACATCACTAAGCATGAGGAAAATGCAAATCGAAACCACAATGAGATATCACCTCATACCTGTCAGAATGGCTATCATCAAAAAGAACACAAATAAATGTTGGTGAGGATGTAATGAAAAGGGAACCGTCCTACACTGTTGGTGGGAAAGTAAATTGGTGCAGTCACTGTGGAAAACAATATGGAGGTTTCTCAAAAAACTAAAAATAGAACTACCATATGACCCAGCAATTCCATTCCTGGTTATATATCTGAAAAAAAAAATACTGTATTTCTTCTTCGCTAATGTCAGGCTTTACAATATATGGATTGCTAAGAATTTTTTTTTCTTTGAGTGTCTACTTTGGTATTGTGCCAACTGTTTCCTTGGTTACCAAGCAGGAAAAATGTCTGGAGTTTCCCACCATCAACGACAGAAGAGACTAAATGGTGATGACCCAATTCCCATGAGTTTGGTTTAACCCAAACAGTGCTTCCAAGTAGAATAGTTTGCCAAGTACTTTTAAAGTAGGATATTTCACAAGAAGATACTGCCTGTAGTTGCCACAATCCCCATTACTCCCTATCACACCTAACTCTAAGGCGGAGTGTCAGTTGCCATTAATTATTTTACACCTGAATGACTTCTCTTAATTCACATCCCTTGCTTCCAGGGGCACTTGGGTTTCCAATTCCTTTTGCATACTAGTTAGGTTAGAAACCATGGAGGGTCTGAGACTTTACCCTACTCGCAAGCTAACGTTAGCCTGCCACTGTTTCATATACATATACTGACAGAAGACACAAGATCCTTGATTTACAGAGATAGCAAAGCTCATCAGCCAGAGAAATATCTTCCACTGGTTCCCCACTTCCCACAAGGAAACATAATAAGTGCCAGATGTTTCCCTGCATGAGTGGTGGGTTGCACCATAGAAGAAGAACCCCAACATTAGGAATTTCTACCTGTTATAGGCTGCTGGCACATCTGAGGGAGAGGGAGGAGGAAAAGGAGGAGGTGAAGCAAGAGGGAAGGAAGGGGAGGGGCAGTAGGTAGGTAAATTACTCCAGAATGTAAGCAAATGTCTCAGGGTAAACTCCGTGCAATACATCCTTTGCTCAGAAGCTGAATAATGCAGGACACAAGAAATGCATGGAGAACTGTCTCCCAATGGGGAAGCTGGACAGTGCTACCTTGCTGATATATTTAATTTGTGGAAGTATGATGATCCCTTCATGTATGTGTAAACTGAAACGTTTATCTAAATTCAGCCTCCTTTCCTCTTATACCTCATTTTATACTATTCTGAACTGAATGAGTGTAACTTAGAGTCTCTCAGAGATGGCCACCCAGCTGCTGTTAGCCCAGGTCCTTCCACCCACAAAAACGTTTCCCATCAGAGCTTCTGCTATACTAAGAGCAGAGATTGTTTTTAAGTTTTTTTTTTTTTTTAAATAAATCTATTTATTTATTTTTAGCTGCGTTGGGTCTTCGTTGCTGCATGTGGGCTTTTCTCTAGTTGCGGCAAGCGGGGGCTACTCTTTGTTGCGGTGCACAGGCTTCTCATTGCGGTGGCTTCTCTTGTTGCAGAGCATGGGCTCGAAGTGTGCAGGCTCAGTAGTTGCAGCACGCAGGCTCTGGAGAGCAGGATTTAGGGCACAGGCTCAGTAGTTGTGGCGCATGGGCTTAGTTGCTCCATGGCATGTGGGATCTTCCCAGACCAGGGATCGAGCCATTGTCCCCTACATTGGCAGGCAGATTCTTAACCACTGCACCACCAGGGAAGTCCGAGAGTAGAGATTTAAAAAAAGAAGAAAAAATCAAGGAGGGAAGGATATGGTTCAAGAAATAAGGTCACTGAAAATTTCATTCATGTTTCTTTATTTAGACAGAATTTTGTTATTCATCTTGAATGAAAGAAACCTAAAAAAAATTATCTCTGAGTTATTCAGGTCATATTAGATTGATTTGCTTTCCATGGTTTTAAAGGGTTGGCAAGTCACAAAGGTTATTTCTGCTACTTTTTTCCTCTAAGCCATTTTAGATGTACAGGAAGGACCAAAATTTGGGTGAGTTTTTTCCCCCTCTAATTCTTCACAGTGCCTTTGTGGAACTTGCCTAACTGGATTTTAAAAGGGATAAATGTTTAAAAGGGATAAATTTCAAATGATCCATTTGAAATTAATTTGCTAGGTGAAACTCTACAAACTCACATGCTATTTTAAAGCATCTTCCAAGGACTCATATAGCACATAACCGATTTCACATCTCATCTATTATGTGATGAAGACAAATAAATAATTCTCAATTTCCCGAGTTCTAAGAATTTATACGGAACCTATTTGATTGGAGGTTACAAAGATGCATTTAATTGAAAAAAGCCTGATCAATATTAGAGAGAGAAAAGGAATGCACGTTTAGAATTACTGACTTAAAAGTTTGGAAAACTGTGTTTTTATTATTTTAAAATGATGCAATAGGGCTTCCCTGGTGGCGCAGTGCTTGGGAGTCCGCCTGCCGATGCAGGAGACGCGGGTTCGTGCCCCGTTTCGGGAGGATCCCACATGCCGCGGAGCGGCTGGGCCCGTGGGCCATGGCCGCTGGGCCTGCGCGTCCGGAGCCTGTGCTCCGCAAATGGGAGAGGCCACAACAGTGAGAGGCCCGCATAACGCAAGGAAAAAAAAAAAAAAAAAAAAAAATGATGCAATAAGGTATAATAGGATTTTTTAAAAACTTCTTTATTAGAGTATAATTGCTTTACAATGGTGTGTTACATTCTGCTTTATAACAAAGTGAATCAGTTATACATATACATATGGACGCATATTTCTTCCCTCTTGCATCTCCCTCCCTCCTACCGTCCCTATCCCACCCCTCTAGGTGGTCACAAAGCACTGAGCTGATCTCCCTGTGCTACGCAGCTGCTTCCCACTAGCTATCTATTTTACGTTTGGTAGTGTATATATGTCCATGCCACTCTCTCACTTCATCCCAACTTACCCTTCCCCCTCCCCGTGTCCTCAAGTCCATTCTCTAGTAGGTCTGCATCTTTATTCCCGTCTTGCCCCTAGGTTCTTCTGACCATTTTCTTTTCTTTCTTTTTTTAGATTCCATATACATGTATTAGCATATGGTATTAGTTCTTCTCTTTCTGACTTACTACACTTTGTATGACAGCCTCTAGGTCCATCCACCTCACTACAAATAACACAGTTTCATTCTTTTTATGGATGAGTAATACTCCATTGTATATATGTGCCACATCTTTATCCATTCATCTGTCGATGGACACTTAGGTTGCTTCCATGTCCTGGCTATTGTAAATAGAGCTGCAATGAACATTTTGGTACATGGCTCTTTTTGAATTATGGTTTTCTCAGGGCATATGCCCAGTAGTGGGATTGCTGGGTCGTATGGTAGTTCTATTTTTAGTTTTACAAGGAACCTCCACTCTGTTTTCCATAGTGGCTGTGTCAATTTACATTCCCACCAACAGTGCAAGAGGGTTCCCTTTTCTCCACACCCCCTCCAGCATTTATTGTTTGTAAATTTTTTGATGATGGCCATTCTGACTGCTATGAGATGATATCTCATTGTAGTTTTGATTTGCATTTCTCTGATGATTAATGATGTTGAGCATTCTTTCACGTGTTTGTTGGCAATCTATAAATCTTCCTTGGAGAAATGTCTATTTAGGTCCTCTGCCCATTTTTGGATTGGGTTGTTTGTTTTTTTGATATTGAGCTGCATATGTTGCTTGTACGTTTTGGAGATTAATCCTTTGTCAGTTGCTTCATTTGCAAATATTTCCTCCCATTCTGAGGGTTGTCTTTTGGTCTTGCTTATGGTTTCCTTTGCTGTGCAAAAGCTGTTAAGTTTCATTAGGTCCCATTTGTTTATTTTTGGTTTTATTTCCATTTCACTAGGAGGTGGGTCAAAAAGGATCTTGCTGTGATCTATATCATAGAGTGTTCTGCCTATGTTTTCCTCTAAGAGTCTGATGGTGTCTGGCCTTACATTTAGGTCTTTTATCCATTTTGAGTTTATTTTTGTGTATGGTGCTAGGGAGTGTCCTACTTTCATTCTTCTACATGTAGCTATCCAGTTTTCCCAGCACCTTACTGAAGAGGCAGTCCTTTCTCCACTGTATATTCGTGCCTCCTTTATCAAAGATAAGGTGACCATATGTGCATGGGGTTATCTCTGTGCTTTCTATCCTGTTCCATTGATCTATATTTCTATTTTTGTGCCAGTATCATACTGTCTTGATTACTGTAGCTTTGTAGTATAGTCTGAAGACAGGGAGCCTGATCTTATAGCTCCATTTTTCTTTCTCAAGATTGCTTTGGCTATTCGGGGTCTTTTGTGTTTCCATACAAATTGTGAAATTTTTTGTTCTAGTTCCATGAAAAATGCCAGTGGTAGTTTGATAGGGATTGCATTGAATCTGTAGATTGCTTTGGGTAGTAGAGTCATTTTCACAATGTTGATTCTTCCAATCCAAGAACATGGTATATTTCTCCATCTACTTGTATCATCTTTAATTTCGATCATCAGTGTCTTATAATTTTCTGCATACAGGTCTTTTGTCTCCTTAGGTAGGTTTATTCCTAGATATTTTATTCTTTTTGTTGCAGTGGTAAATGGGAGTGTTTTCTTCATTTCACTGTCAGATTTTTCATCATTAGTGTATAGGAATGCAAGAGATTTCTGTGTATTAATTTTATATCCTGCTACTTTACCAAATTCATTGATTAGCTCTAGTAGTTTTCTGGTAGCATCTTTAGAATTCTCTATGTATAGTATCATGTCATCTGCAAACAGTGACAGCTTTACTTCTTCTTTTCTAACTTGGATTCCTTTTATTTCTTTTTCTTCTCAAATTGCTGTGACTAAAACTTCCAAAACATGTTGAATAATAGTGGTGTGAGTAGGCAACCTTGCCTTGCTCCTGATCTGAGTGGAAATGGTTTCAGTTTTTAAACATTGAGGACGATGTTGGCTGTGGGTTTGTCATATATGCCCTTTATTATATTGAGGAAAGTTCCCTCTATGCCTGCTTTCTGGAGGTTTTTTATCATAAATGGGTGTTGAATTTTGTTGAAAGCTTTCTCTGCATCCATTGAGATGATCATACAGTTTTTCTTCTTCAATTTGTTAATATGGTGTATCACGCTGATTGATTTGCCTATATTAGAGAATCCTTACGTTCTTGGAATAAACCCCACTTGATCATGGTGTATGATCCTTTTAATGTGCTGTTGGATTCTGTTTGCTAGTATTTTGTTGAGGATTTTTGCATCTATGTTCATCAGTGATATTGGCCTGTAGTTTTCTTTCTTTGTGACATCCTTGTCTGGTATTGGTATCAGGGTGATGATGGCCTCGTAGAATGAGTTTGGGAGTGTTCCTTCCTCTGCTATATTTTGGAAGAGTTTGAGAAGGATAGGTGTTAGCTCTTCTCTAAATGTTTGATAGAATTCGCCTGTGAAGCCATCTGGTCCTGGGCTTTTGTTGGAAGATTTTTAATCACAGTTTCAATTTCAGTGCTTGTGATTGGTCTGTTCATATTTTCTATTTCTTCCTGGTTCAGTCTCAGAAGGTTGTCCCTTTCTAAGAATTTGTCCATATCTTCCAGGTTGTCCATTTTATTGGCATGTGGTTGCTTGTAGTAATCTCTCATGATCCTTTGTATTTCTGCAGTGTCAGTTGTTACTTCTCCTTTTTCATTTCTAATTCTATTCATGTGAGTCTTCTCTATTTTTTTCTTGATAAGTCTGGCTAATGGTTTATCAATTTTGTTTATCTTCTCGAAGAACTACCTTTTAGTTCTACTGATCTTTGCTATCGTTTCCTTCATTTCTTTTTCACTTATTTCTGATCTGATCTTTATGATTTCTTTCCTTCTGCTAACTTTGGGGTGTTTTTGTTCTTCTTTCTCTAATTGCTTTAGGTGTAAGATTAGGTTGTTTATTTGAGATGTTTCTCGTTTCTTAAGGTAGGACTGTAATGCTATAAGTGTCCCTCTTAGAACTGCTTTTGCAGCATCCCATAGGTTTTGGATCATTGTGCTTTCATTGTCTTTTGTTTCTAGGTATTTTTTGATATCCCCATTGATTTCTTCAATGATCTCTTGGTTATTAAGTAGTGTGTTGTTTAGCCTCCATGTGTTTGTATTTCTTACAGATTTTTTCCTGTAATTGTTATATAGTCTCATAGCATTGTGGTCAGAAAAGATACTTGATATGATTTCAATTTTCTTAAATTTACTAAAGCTTGATTTGTGACCTGAAATATGATCTATCCTGGAGAATGTTCTGTGAGCACTTGAGAAGAATGTGTATTCTGTTGTTTTTGGATGGAATGTCCTATAAGTATCAATTAAGTCCATCTTGCTTAATGTATCATTTAAAACTTGTGTTTCCTTATTTATTTTCATTTTGGATTATCTGTCCCTTGGTGAAAGCAGGGTGTTAAAAGTCCCCTACTATGATTGTGTTACTGTCGATTTCCCCTTTTATGGCTGTTAGTATTTTCCTTATGTATTGAGGTGCTCCTGTGTTGGGTACATAAATATTTACAACGGTTATCTCTTCTTCTTGGATTGATCCCTTGATCATTATGTAGTGTCTTTCTTTGTCTCTTGTAATAGTCTTTGTTTTAAAGTCTATCTTGTCTGATATGAGAATTACTACTCCAGCTTCCTTTTGATTTCCATTTGCATGGAATATCTTTTTCCATCCCCTCACCTTCAGTCTGTATGTTTCCCTAGGTCTGAAGTGGGTCTCTCATAGACAGCATATATACAGGTTTGGTTTTGTATCCATTCAGCCAGTCTATGTCTTTTGGTTGGAGCATTTAATCCATTTACATTTAAGGTAATTATCGATACGTACATTCTTATTACCATTTTCTTAATTGTTTTGGGTTTATTATTGTAGGTCTTTTCTTTCTCTTGTGTTTCCTGCCTAGAGAAGTTCCTTTAGCATTTGGTGTAAAGCTGGTTTGGTGGTGCTCAATTCTCTTAGCTTTTGCTTGTCTGTAAAGGTGTTAATTTCTCCATCAAATCTGAATGAGATCCTTGCTGGGTAGAGTAATCTTGGTTGTAGGTTTTTCTCCTTCATCACTTTAAATACGCCCTGCCACTCCCTTCTGGCTAGCAGAGTTTCTGCTGAAAGATCAGCTGTTAACCTTATGGGGAT
Source organism: Lipotes vexillifer (assembly GCF_000442215.2). Taxonomy (NCBI): domain Eukaryota; kingdom Metazoa; phylum Chordata; class Mammalia; order Artiodactyla; family Lipotidae; genus Lipotes; species Lipotes vexillifer. The sequence continues at coordinate 1,211,543 of NW_006772098.1, forward strand.
TCCCGTATGTGTTATTTGTTTTATTTCCCTTGCTGCTTTTAATATTTGTACTTTGTTTTTAATTTTTTATAGTTTGATTAATACGTGTCTTGGCATGTTTCTCCTTGGATTTATCCTGTATGGGACTCTCTGTGCTTCCTGGACTTAACTATTTCCTTTCCCATATTAGGGAAGTTTTCAACTATAATCTCTTCAAATATTTTCTCAATCCCTTTCTTTTTCTCTTCTTCTTCTGGGACCCCTATAATTTGAATGTTGGTGTGTTTAATGTTGTCCCAGAGGTCTCTGAGACTGTCCTCAATTCTTTTCATTCGTTTTTCTTTATTCTGCTCTGCAGTAGTTATTTCCACTATTTTATCTTCCAGGTCACTTATCCGTTCTTCTGCCTCAGTTATCCTGAATTGATTCCTTCTAGAGAGCTTTTAATTTCATTTATTGTGTTGTTCATCACTGTTTGTTTGCGCTTTAGTTCTTCTAGGTCCTTGTTAAACGTTTCTTGTATTCTCTCCATTCTATTTCCAAGATTTTGGATCATCTTTACTATCATTATTCTGAATTCCTTTTCGGGTAGACTGCCTATTTCCTCTTCATTTGTTAGGTCTGGGTTTTTGCCTTGCTCCTTCATCTGCTGTATGCTTCTCTGTCTTCTCATTTTGCTTACCTTACTGTGTTTGGGGTGTCCTTTTCACAGGCTGTACGTTCGTAGTTCCTGTTACTTTTGGTGTCTGTCCCCAGTGGCTAAGGCTGGTTCAGTGGGTTGTGTAGGCTTCCTGGTGGAGGGGACTAGTGCCTGTGTTCTGGTGGATGAGGCTGGATCTTGTCTTTCTGGTGGGCAGGTCCACGTCTGGTGGTGTGTTTTGGGGTGTCTGTGGCCTTATTATGATTTTTGGCAGCCTCTGTGCTAATGGATGGGGTTGTGCTCCTGTCTTGTTAGCTGTTTGGCATTGGGTGTCCAGCACTGTCGCTTGCTGATTGTTGAGTGGAGCTGGGTATTGGCGTTGAGAATGGTGGTCTCTGAGAGATTTTCGCCATTTAATATTACATGGAGCTTGGAGGTCTCTTGTGAGTGTCCTGATCTCCCACCTCAGTGGCACAGCCCTGACGCCTGGCTGGAGCACCAAGAGCCTGTCCTCCACACGGCTCAGAATAAAAGGGAGAACAAAAAGAAAGAAAGAAAGAAAAGAAAAGAAAAGAAAAGAAAAGAAAGTAAAATAAAATAAAGTTATTAAAATTAAAAATAAAAGATAATTATTGGGCTTCCCTGGTGGTGCAGTGGTTGAGAGTCTGCCTGCCGATGCAGGGGACACAGGTTCATGCCCCGGTCCAGGAAGATCCCACATGCCATGGAGCAGGCAGGCCCGTGAGCCATGGCCGCTGAGCCTGCGCATCTGGAGCCTGTGCTCCACAATGGGAGAGGCCAAATAAAAGTAAAAATAAAATAAAGTTTTTAAAATAAAAAAAAAAAGATAATTATTAAGAAAAAAAAATTTTTTAAGTAATTACAAAAAAACAAACGGACAGACAGAACCCTACGACAAATGGTAAAATCAAAGCTATAAAGACAAAATCACACACAGAAGCATACACATACACACTCACCAAAAGAGAAAAAGGGAAAAAAAAAAAGTATATATCATTGCTCCCAAATTCCACCTCCTCAATTTGGGATGATCCATTGTCTAATTCAGGTATTCCACTGATGCAGCGTCCATCAAGTTCATTGTGGAGCTTTAATCCGGTGCTCCTGAGTCTGCTGGGAGAGATTTCCCTTTCTCTTCTTTGTTCGCACAGCTCCTGGGGTTCAGCTTTGGATTTGGACCTGCCTCTGCGTGTAGGTTGCCTGAGGGTGTCTGTTCCCACTCAGACAGGACAGGGTTAAAGGAGCAGCTGATTCCGGGGCTCTGGCTCACTCAGGCCGGGGGGCTGTACAGGCTTCCGGGAGAGGCGGCATGGAGAGTGGCCTGTGTTCGTACACAGGCTTCTTGGTGGCTGCAGCAGCCGCCTTAGCGTCTCATGTCCATCTCTGGGGTCCGCGCTTTTAGCCGCGGCTCGCGCCCGTCTCTGGAGCTTCTTTAAGCGGCGCTCTGAATTCCCTCTCCTTGCACACCAGGAAACAAAGATGAAAGAAAAAGTCTCTTGCCTCTTTGGAAGCTCCAGACCTTTTCCCGGACTCCCTCCCGGCTAGCTGTGGCGCACTAGCCCCTTCAGGCTGTGTACATGCCGCCAACCCCAGTCCTCTCCCTGGGATCTGACCTCCGAAGCCCGAGCCTCCAGCTCCCAGCCCCGCCCGCCCCGGCAGGTGAGCAGACAAGCCTCTCGGGCTGGTGAGTGCCAGTCGGCGCCGATCCTCTGTGCGGGAATCTCTCCGCTTTGCCCTCCGCCCCCCTGTGGCTGCGCTCTCCTCCAATTTATTTATTTATTTTTTGGCTGTGTTGGGTCTTCGTTTCTGTGCGAGGGCTTTCTCTAGTTGTGGCAAGTGGGGGCCACTCTTCATCGCAGTGCGCGGGCCTCTCACTGTCGCGGCCTCTCTTGTTGCGGAGCACAGGCTCCAGACGCGCAGGCTCAGGAGTTGTGGCTCACGGGCCCAGTTGCTCCGTGGCATGTGGGATCTTCCCAGACCAGGGCACGAACCTGTATCCCCTGCATTGGCAGACAGATTCTCAACCACTGCGCCATCAGGGAAGCCCCGTTCCTATTCTTTTGTCTCCGTTTTTTCTTTTTTCTTTTGCCCTACCTGGGTACATGGGGAGTTTCTTGCCTTTTGGGATGTCTGAGGTCTTTTGCCAGCGTTCAGTAGGTGTTCTGTAGGAGTTCTTCCACATGTAGATGTATTTCTGATTTATTTGTGGCGAGGAAGGTGATCTCCACGTCTTACTCTTTAGCCATCTTGAAGCTCTTCCAATAGTATTTTAATAGAATAGAATGTAATACTTTCCGAGTGGTTGGTTCACATGTGCCAAAATTAAATTCTCATTTAAGAAACACTGTACTAAAATTCCTAAAGGTTCTCTTTCTTCAATTAACACTCATTTTTTCTACCCTCCACATCATTAAAAATAATATTTAGAGGAAAAGGAGTGGAACTGCAATGTATTATTTTAATATACAGTAAGCCTTTTTATAAAAATAATCACGTGCCCCTCATTCTCCTCATGAAAGGAAGCTCCAAATTTACCCCACCTCTATGCAGGTGCTTCTTAAAACTGATCTCAACCCAAAGTGAGAACATCAGATCACACATTTAAACCCAAATGATAATACACATTTGTCCTTTGTTCTAGTTCTGCATCTCATAATAGCCACCCAATGATGAGTGTGAATTAAAAATCCCATTTCAAGTCTCAGTTTAGATATTACTTCTTCCGAAAAGCCTTCCTTAATCACTCAAGCTGAAGGTATATTCCTTTAAAAACTTCTCACAATTTTTTATTATATCGGTATGTGTGCATTTTAATGTCTGTCTCTTCTTGGAGATTTTAAGGACAAGCAACATGAAGCTCACTGAGGGACACACAAAGCTGTACACACGTCACCCAGCACCCTGATGAGTGCATGATGAGCACTTGACTGTGTTACGGAAAAACAAAACTTCTCATTTCAACTAAAACTATAGATGTTACTCTTTTTTTTTTTTATACTTTTTTTTTTTTTTTTTTTTTGTTTTTGGGGGCCCCTCCCTTCCAATGGTTCCTCATTGTTCTGAGAATAAATTTCAAATTCCTTTTCAAATTCTACTTAGTCCTACATGATACCTTTTTGTTTTTTTTTGTTTGTTTTGTTTTTTTGTTTTTTTTTTCCTTGCGTTATGCGGGCCTCTCACTGTTGTGGCCTCTCCCATTTGCGGAGCACAGGCTCCGGACGCGCAGGCTCAGTGGCCATGGCTCACGGGCCCAGCCGCTCCGCGGCATGTGGGATCTTCCCGAAACGGGGCACGAACCCGCGTCTCCTGCATCAGCAGGCGGACTCTCAAGCACTGCGCCACCAGGGAAGCCCTAGATGTTACTCTTGATGTCATACTTCATTGCCCACATTTCAAATGGCAAATGATTATTAAAGAGACAAAAAGGTGCAACATATACTGATTTGTCCCAGTATTTCATATGATACACCTAAACTGTTGACAAATCCTGCTTCTTTTTACTTTTACAACTCCCTGTGTCTTTCTCTTCTTTACACAGCCCTCTTCCTGGATTCCAACTCAGTGTCTACCTGTATTTGTATGGTTTTGCTAACTTCTTTCCTCTTTCTCCTAAATTTACTTCTACATTTCCAGACCCTTCTTCCCTTCAACTTCCAGCTATTCATCAAGCATCACTTTGTATCTGGAATAATACAAAGTTTATTTATTGGAGGATTTCTTCTAAACTATCTATACACACTTGATAGCTATATCAATTATATGCACACTCATGCAACATTTTAAAAGATCTTTTAAATTATTTAAATTTAAGTGCAGAATGGGGCCTTACAGAGCATTTAGAATCCAAAACCTTTATTTTCTGTTTGAATAAATGAGACCCAGAAAGTTTAAATAATTCACCCACAGTCTACAGATACGCTGAGTTGGTAAAATAATGTCCCAAACATTAAAAAAAAAAAAAAAAAAGTCTCATTCTTGACTGGTTTAAAAATCCCAAATGCTTTAATCAAATTTTCATTTTTCATTTTTCCTTCTACTTTTATTAGGCTTCTAAACTCTTTTTTACTAATCTGATAGTAATGATAGGAGTTAAACAATGGGGGAAGCTATGCAAATAATACAAGACCAATTCAGGTAGTTCTTTGTATTTAGGTAATAATGAATCTTGATTACAAATATGTAACATCTACTAAGTGTTTAGCACTGTAATAATAATAATAATAAAATATCTTCTATATGTGTGACACTTTAAGTTTTTGTGGCACATTAATACTCATTATGTCATTTGTACTTCAAAGTCTTAGCATAGATGAGAATGTCCCATACAAATATTCTTCCAAACACTTTTTTCATTTTGGATTTTTAAAGTATCACATTAGTTAAAATAATTGCTTTTGAAACCAGTGCTTTTAATAACATTTCTTCTTTAAAAAGTTATGATATGTCATTTGAGATTTATCTTTTAAGTATTTGCTATTGTCAGAAACATGTGCATTTTCTAATTGTTCTTCAAATTTGACTTCTTGAAATAAAAATCTGATTTTATAGTTATCTTTCTTATTACTTACAGGGGAAAATGTAAGTATCCCCATGGGGGATAGTAAAATGATGTTTGAGTGTATTTTGATTGTTAACTTTAACACAATGAGCATTATAATGTAGTTTGGGGGAAAAGATCTAGCTCATCAAAATCCATAATTTTACATACATCTGTGCTTAGGATAAGGCTAAAGTATATAACAGACCTTATTACTGAACTGCAGAATTACAAGAACAGCATACAGGAATATCCATAAGTGTTGCAAACTCTTTAACATAGTAACTAAATATCACTCCCTAACTGCTTGGAAAGTGGATTATTTTAATTATAGAAATCTAAAGCAAAATCTACATAGTGTCTTACACCCTGGGAAGTCCTTGCAATCCAAGTTATGCTTGAATATTTAAGAAATATCTTTATTAAGTTGTATTATTTCTTACCATAAAAATATTGAGAATATTTTAATGAAGCTATTAAATTTTCTATCATGCTAATGGTCATTAATTTCTTAAGTTTTAAATTTTTTTCTCAGTTTGAGAAGATATGTCAGCTAGCACAAAAACTACTCTTTCAATGTGAAAGCTCTTCAGCTTTTCTATGTAAAAAATCTTTATACATCGATCTATGTGTAGGAAGAACTTTCTGGATCTTGAGTCTGTGAGATTGGGTGCATTATCTAGTCTGGCCGGGCAAATTCAATTTTCTTGTGCGTGTGTGTGTGTGTGTGTGTGTGTGTGTGTGAGTACTCAGAATTTTGCCATATACTGTTCATAAAAATGTTCACCAAACGGGGTAGCAGCCCTTCTCACTACACACATTTGTATAATAGGATTCCCAATGTTGGTCAAAAGCAAAACAAAAACAAACACATCATTGATACAAAGCCACATCTTCATATTAAACTAAGTGATAGAGAACATCCCTCACTTCTGATGATTTTGCTCACTTTTTTTTCTAAACTCACAAAGCATTGCATTTTTTGTACAAACAAGAATAAAAATCAAATATCAATTTCTGACAAATTAGTGTATCACTTCCCCTTGAAAACAGGGAACTTATTCTCAAAAGCTCTCTCTTTGCACCCTCTGATGGCTCAGCAGGACAGCTTTCATCCCAGTTCTGCCTGAGGAAAATACCCACACTCAGTCACCTCGTCTACATTTGACAGGAGCTAAGCCTAAGTTTTCTTTTTCGTTCTTGCCCTCTGGTGTCCAGTCTCTGTCCCCAGGTTTCTTTTTAAGAGGATGAGTTAGTCTCCAGCAGTACCTCAAACCAGAACTGACTCTAGGGTACTGGGTCAGAAATCCAAGATCAATTTCCTACCGGGGTTTTCTCCTTCATACCGAGCCATTCTGCAGCAGAAGAAAACATGCACTAGTGTCTCAAGCCAGCCTTCTCTCAGTGTCTGCTTCCTGACACAGTCACCTTGGGTCTGGTCTTCAGTGACCCAGGCAGTTTCTCCAGAAACTGAAAATAAACTAAAAATGCCAATTTATTAATGTAAAATAAAAACATAACTAGAAATGTGTCTGACTACCTATGCCAGCTGGTCACCAAATTAAGGTAATCAAATTAAGGTCATCAGGAGAGGAAATCTTGAACAAAATCAAGATCAGAAGCATGTTTGGTGAATAGACAGTAGAGGGAAGGCAGTGTGGAATATTCTGAAGAGACAGTATCAGCAAGCTAACACAGTCAGTTGTCTATCAGATAGAAAGGGAGAGTGTCCTTTGGCAGAATTAAAAACAGATAAAATCTTCATCAGTAAGCAAAGCTTGTGCTAGAAGTGTAAAACATCATAATTTATTATAATTCAGCTATCTTCTATTAACTACGTTTAAGTTGGTGTTTTAAAATACAGTTTAAGAGAGAAAATAGGCCTCTTGATGCCATTTAAGAGATAAGCTTGAATGAACAGTCACACTTACAGTACCTCTCCAGGTAGTTTTATAATAAATTCAGACATTGAAATAACTGTGACACCTAATTTAGATATCATTTAACGTTTCCTAAACTTGTCTTACCATCAGAATCACCAAGGGTTTTTATTAAAAATGCAGGTTCTTAGGGCTCTCCTCTAGGGCTTCTGATATAGTACATGTAAAGATTGACAATCTGTATTTTTTTTAAATGCTCCAGGTGGTTCTGATAATTAAGAACATTTGAGAACTACTAATCTAATCCTAATGTTGTGTTTGAAAGGATAAAGTGGATTCCTAGAGAAATAAAATCCCTTGCTATATAACTTAGACACTTTACACACACACACACACACACACACACACACACACACACACACACGCCTTAGAGATAAAAAGTATTGTACCTAATAACTGAGATAAGACATAGTATATGAATGCCTCTTAAACCAGATTCTGTCTACTCAGTGCTACCAGGAGAATGTCATTACGCACAGATTTGTTTCTCAAAAGGAAAAGTTTGCTGTCTTTTTCCTAAACTCTGGAGACCTTTAGTTTTATCTTGTAGCCTCCTGTATATCAACTGAAGCCTTGAGAGAAAATTATTTTCAGTTTTGATATGCCCCCTCTTTCTACTTCCTAAGAATCTATTCCTCTAGGTGTCTACCACCATCACCTCTGCTATACCTAAAAATAATACCGCATCTCACAGTGAGCGCTCAGCACTCAGGCTTATGCAGAATATGAGCCTCCTTTAACGGTAATATTTCAATGGTGAAACAAAATTAAAACTAGCACAATATGCAAGCCACTTAGTACAGACTTCATTTAAACCTGCTTCTCATCTCCAGGATTTTAAAGGTATGCTGGGCAATGCTGCAAGTTCACGGATAGAAATCAACAGTTATCCTAATGCAATGAAAATCAGTTGAGATACCATCCTCACTGCCCTATCCTCACTGTCCTGGTTCAATGGGGCCTCTGCAGGAGGTACAGACAGGCATGCACAAGACAGGGACAGCTGTCCTTGTTCTTAACTCACACCCAAGGACACAACGTTTTCAACAGGTGTTAAAGAGACCAAGACACAAAACCATTAGTCTACATTTTTTCTGGTAGGTAGATGAACTTTGCAATAATTAAGTCTCAAAGTAAATCTAAAATCTAAATATACATATAAAACAGTTTGCTTTCTGAATTGCACGTTGACATATCTGCTGGTTCTGTAGGAAATGCAAGTAAGCAACGGCCTTTAAAAACAAAAGTCCTGAGCCCTGAAGCCCTCCTAATTTTGAATCCCATGGAAACCAAAGTTTCACCTCTCACTAATCTCTTAAAAATTAATTTTACATAAAATTATGTAAGTAAGCAAGGGAAGGTAAGACACCTGAGGAAGCAGTGAATAGAGGAATAAATGTAGTAAATCATGCGTACAAACATCATGGTGTGATGTGGTAATACAAAAATCAATATCACCTAACACCTTAAACCTTGGGTTAAAGAGACTATTCTTTAAAAACTAGACAGTTTAGGACAGAGTTTTAGATAGGAGAATGGAAAGTCATACCATACAGATTATTAAAAGTGTTTCCTTTGGCATAATTTGAGGATAGGACATTCACTTCCATATAATTCATAAGAATCTGAGAGTTAAAAATAAGGTTGCCCTGTCAAACCCTCACTTTCATGCTCTTTTACGTCTCCTCCATCCTTGTGTTAGTGACCTCTTTTCAGCCTCTTCTATTAAGCCTTTGGAAAACATATATTTTGTTTTCACCTCATCAGAAAACCATTACTTCACATCCTAGCATTCTGAGTCAGCAGAAGACCATTTGTATTCCAAGCCTGTTTTTAGTATGTATTCCTAAACCTAGATGATTGGGAAGACTTGATACAATTCCCCATATACCTTTCAGTTAATAATCAGTGTGATCTGTCTACAGGGTAAGAGAAAAAAGGCCTGAAAGTGTTTTCTAATTATGCAGCCTTTTAAACAAACCTAAACAAATCATAATGCTTGGAAATATTCAAAAGTTATGTTCAAACTGGTAATTGGTAATGTGGCAACATGAGAAAAACAAAAACAAAACAAAGAATCATGTCTAAGGATGACACACAATTTCTAAGATCAACAACAACAATAATCCTATTTCTATTATAATATTGAAAGAATATAATGATCTTGTGGAATCCATAGTGGCATATTGTAAAGATCAGGGTTCAACAAAGTCATAAAGTATTTTTTTTCTTTAATTGGAAGCTTCATAAAAAAAAAAGTTTGTTTTCTCAATTGGAACACAGCCATACCCATTTTTTTTCTCTCAATTTGTTTTTAAGTCTCTAAGTTGCCTTCATTCTACCATGACTCTGTTCAGTAGTCACAGAGCAACCCTATGGCTCATGGTGCCTAAAATATTTACTACCTTGCTCTTGACGAGAAGAGTTTGCAAACCCCTGGTGTAGATTAAAACTGTTTTGACTGTCAGAATCAATAACAATTGAATGGTCCTTTCACAGCCTTTCATTTTTTAAGTAAATAATTTAAAAATATAAAAATATCTTAAATCACTTAATCCTGAATAATTTAGGCTAAACTGTTTTGAACTTGCCTTTTTTCAAAACCTTATTTCCTTTCTATCAAAGTTAAAAAGTTGTGTGTTCCATTTAGATCCAAAACCGGAAAAAAACTTGTAGATGCTCTCAATTTTAAAAGTCTTAGATAAACTTTTGAAATGCAAAATATATTTTATGTACTCTACTCTTAGGTATAACCTTGGGTGAGCCCTTCTTTTAGGTGAAGCTTACAAAAAGGAAAGGCACAACCGTGATAAGATTTTAAAGTATTTTTGAAAATTATAGCTTAACCTGTAAAGCCAGATTTTCTATATAGTAACCTTCCATTTTATGTGCTTTTGGTGGTTTTAGAGGCAGGAGTCTAGGTTTTGGAGATATAAATAGAATATCAATGTATTTTACCTAATATAAGGTTAAATACTGAAAGGACACATGTTGAGAAGTTAACTCAGGAAGAAAGAATGAGGGGCAGAGTGAGACATGGAAGGAAGCAAGGCTGCTTATAAGGATGACTTATCAACTTGGCTATCACTGTGATGCAACCTAATGGGCCTTTTGAGGAGCTCTATGAACCATCAATCCGGGAGGAGGGAAGGGCTTCATCCCCTACTGGTCATGGGTGATCCCCCAGGGCATGAACTTCCCCACACTTCGGGGGCTGCACCTGCAGGAATATCCCACCTCTTAAGTGACAGAATCCCATGGGTTGTGGGCAGGTCCAGGCAAGTGTTGTCCTATCACACCTGCACCCAGTGGTCCAAGCCCAAGGTGGAAGTCTGCACAGAACTGTTACAGCAGAAGCTAAAATAAAAGGTGGGGCTCAGAGAGTGAGAAGTGGTGCCCAGGTGTCCTTAAGAGGGAACTGGGAAATTTTTTCCTTTGTATTATAAGAGATGCAGATGTGCATCTTTCAAGAATATCTCCATACATTAAGTACTATTTAAGTACAATGATGAGTCACCTAATTCTGCTCTCTGCTCTTTGGTTTTCCCATTTTAAACACCCTCCCTGGATGAATCAATCCTCTATTTTCAACCACTACTGATATGTTGATTATCCCAAACCTCCCTTCACTCCATACTTCCCTAAACTTCAGACTGTTTTTCTTTTTTCCCCCAACCACTGGCTGAGCCTTTCTACTTTGACGTCCCTCAAAGTTATAAAATGTCTTTAAACAACTCATCTTTCTCCCTAAAACTCCCTCTCTTTCACCCTCTGTTCTATATTTCAACAGATGGCTCTTGCTGTTGTTCCCACCAGAATCATGAATTACTTTTGATTACTCCCCATCATTCACACCACACATGCAAGCCTCAATGGCATTACTTTCTAAATATTTCTTGAATCCTTTTCATTCCATCTGTACTAGCTCATGTTTCTAGCTTAGGCCCCGGTTGTCTCCTACCTAAACTAAACTATATATATATATATATTTTTTTAATTTTATTATCAGTTTTTTAATGGTAATCCCTACTTCAAACATGTTCTTCAAACATCACTAACAGAGTGATGTATCTAGAAGTCACTTAGGATTGTTTCACTTAACTGATTAAAACCTCAGTGGTGCCCATCAGCTCTAGGTCAATGTACTCATTCGTGACCATGACAAATGAGTCATTGCCTGACCTGGCTTCTGTCTACCTTCCTCTGCCTCAAACTTTATGCACCATGAATTATAGATCAGCACAGCGGTTCTTCACAGCAGCATGCTGCTTCTTGTCTGTGTGTATCTGCATAGTTTCCTGTGACTCCTTACTCCTGACCCCCAGCCCCAAAATGGGCTATTGCCCATAGACACTGTAAGACCTAAGTCATACAACACTTTCCTGGATATCACCATACCCAGGTCAGATGTCACTTTTTTAAAAAAATCATTTTTATTGTAATTATTTGCTTGAGTTTCTCTCACTTTGTCCCCTTTAGAATGTATGCTCCATGAGGACGATGACCATCTACTATTTGTGCCTGTATCGACACCAAGTGGCACAGGGCCTAGGGCAATGGAGGGCCTAATATCGGTGAACAAATGATAAATCAATAGACATGAACGAGCACTTTAAAAAAAATGTTAAATTTTACAGAAGGAGATTATGCTTGAAAGTTCATTCTGCTGTTTATGTTCCATTTCTATCAGGAAATTATTTCATTATTTACTTTCAGTACATAATAAAAAAGAGAGAGAGGAACGAATGGCCATCTCTAAAATATACAATAGTAGAGCTGTTGCTATCAGTAGAATTTGAATTATCTGAAAGTAAAAACATAAACTATGATCTTAAATGTGCTTTAGGGGCTCAAAAATAATTGAAATTCATGGTAGCTTAATAAAAGTTTAGGAAAGCTTTTTTAATATATGATAAAACTAAATTTTAGTTTCTTAAGAAGGATTTTTGTGACTCTTATAACATGCAAGAAGAATTGTAGAGTTCAGTCAATTGTGAAAAAGTGGAATTTTATAATTAGAAACAACTTATAGATTATTTCATTATTCTGATGAGAAATTAGGTAATTAGAAGATTAAGTAACATCCATAAAGTCACTAGGTCCCTTAATGGAAAATTTAATCTTTAGAATCCAGGTATTTTAATTCCTGGTTTGATGTTATTTCCATTTTAACACATTGTTTCCCCAGTATTTTTAAAAATTAAAGTTGGGAAATTATATTTGTCTTACATGTACAGCAAAATATATCAAACTCAGCATAACAGCATAACTCATATGTATATCTATTAAAAACAAAAAGGGAAAATTCCATATAAAAACCATCTCAAAATAATTGAACATAACTAATCGGGTAATCTAACAGGAGGAGCTCTAACAAAGGTATTTTATAAATCCCCGAAAAGGGAACAAATTGAAAAAAATAAGATAGATTCTTTGTAAACATGATGGAATATAAGCTAATTCATTTTAATCCAAAGCTTCAATTTGAAGCAAATTGACTTTCAAGTTATTCTCGTTTTTCGTTACAATCCTGATTTTCATTACATTAGACTATGCTTCATATAAACTATAATCAATTTTTCATCCTAACACGTGATGAAAATACAAAGGGTCACCATGCTGGAAATAAGTAGGAAGAATTATTTGTTTCTAGCTAAATTTTTTTAGTTTCTTGGAGAGTTTTTTTTTAATAGAATGGTCTTATTTGAACACAACCATTCTCCCTCATCCCAAGAACTGGGGTCTGTGAGGAAAAATAAGCAGCAGCTTAAAGATGACAAAGTATTAAAGATAAGGTGCTACTAACTAAAATTGCAGGGGGACCTGCAGACTGCCTGAACCATTTAACTCTATCCTTATAACACTGAAAAAGCAAGAGGGAAGAGAGTGGGAGTCACATATTCATTTATTTGGATATTGACAAGACTGTATTCACTGAAATTCATCTTCATGCTTGCATATGGGCTTTTCATTCTGGCTGATACAGCAAAAATTACAAGAAATCCATCCCTGTTTTTCAGGTAACTATAATCTAAGGGCTAATATTAGACTGATAATTTATATAAAACTTTTATCCACAACAGAATATTTTAGCTACCTGTTGTCAGGATAAACACCCATTTCACTCTGTGCAAAAAGGCACACAATCATGTCACTTTGTTCTGGTTTGAGTCCAAGAGAACTTTTGCTTTAAAGGCAATTTATGTTAGTATTTAAGAACTTGAACTCTGGAGCCACACTGCAATCTTAAAAACCTGGTTCTACTACTCAATGTCTTCAAATTCCTTTATTTTGACTTCATTTTAGACTTACAGAAAAGATGCAAAAATAACACAAAAAGTCCCCTTATGTCCTTCATCCTACTTCTCCTAATGTTTACATTTTACTGAACAATCCTATTTTCTCCAGGAAAGAATAGAACCCTCCTCTTAGTGTTTTGGGGAGATTATAAAAAGATAATATACAAAACTCAGCACCTGGCACATAGAATGTTAAGTTAATATTAGCTGTGGTTAACTATTTTGCTTTATATCTACATGGGTAAAGCTTTGGTAGAAATGGAGAAGCTCCATGATTTGGCTTTGGGCTTCTATGACTAATTAGGGTTACGGCCAGAACTCATGGAAATAGGTCTCAGGGCAGATTCCCTTTAAAACAGATATGAGACAGAGATCTGGGTACAGAAATTTTCCTGGGGAACTCACATGGAACCAACAGCTGGAGGGGAGTCAGAGAGGAAGGATTGAGTGGAGGGAGCAGTTGAGCGGTGATGCAGTCACAAGAGAGGCCTCAGCCAGCCCAACAGGGAGCCCAGGAACTGGGACAGTCCTTCAGAGTTGTCCTACATTGAGGCAAGAGTACTGAGCTTTTAGGCCCGCATTGACCATACTGCAGATACTGGCTGTCTTCAAGGGGAGGCATCCCCTTGGCAAGTCAACTCTCTTGAATGCAATTTCTAGAGAGAGAATCAGCTGAGAGGCATTAGCTGCCAGCAGTCCCAGCAGCTAGGGGAGGAGCGCTTCGGTCCTGAGAAACTTTGTGTGGACAGAGCTAATTCATGGCCAGTGAATCAAAACTACATCATCTATTCTGTTCGGTGACAGATACTGAAAAGTTAAATTGAAATCTATATATTAACACTCAAAGTCTGTTTAAACATTTGTCTTTTGCTACATTTTGCTTTTGTTTTCTTTTGCTTAGGAACCTCTAGAGAGCAATCATTATTAATATAACATGGAGGTATACGGAGTTAGGGAAAAAGAGAAGCTAATTCTCTCCCCCTTCCCAGGACTGAGACTGATCAAGATGCTCAGCATCCTACACCTTGGCAGCATCCACAGATGACACCACCTTTGGACTGAATATAGGCAGACCTTCTGTCAGTGGGCAGTAGCAGTCCTGGGAGTATGTCAGGAAATTTTGTGAATAGTGACTATAAAGGTTGGATCTGTAACCGAGAGTACTGAGTAGAGTTCCCTATGCTATACAGTAGGTCCTTATTAGTAATGGCCTATATAGGAAAAGAATTTTAAAAAGAGTGGATATATGTATATGTGTAATAGATTCACTTTGCTGTACACCTGAAACTAACACAACATTGTACATCAACTATACCCCAATAAAAATTTAAAAAATAAATAATAACAATGTTTAATAATATAAAGTTAAAATAGTATTAATATTATTAAATATGCATAGTATTATTAAGTAATAGTAGATATCAAGCTCAATTTCCTGATCCTAACCTTAATGTAAATGCTTAAACTTTTCTGTACAGTTGTTAACAACTATTTAATGAAAATTAATTAATTTATGCATGAACAATTTTATTCTACAGGACACCATCATCTTGAGAATATCATGCTAATATTTTTTTGAAAATTGTCAGAATTATTTACATTTTATCCTTCTTATTTTGCATATACATATGGCTATAATAAGCAGTTTGCATTATACACCTTAAGTAATAAACTTAATCAAAAAAAATAAAATAAAGGTTGGATCTAGATATTTACAAGAAAGTGAATGACATGTGGGGACTACAGACAAAAGCTGGGTTTTTAGTTCTATTTTTTGTTATGTGAGGACAAAAAAATGTAGGCAATATTGAGGGGGAGAGAAAAAGACCTGTTTTGATGCAGGTGGAAACTACTGATCCAGAGGATAAATCTGGATTACCTGCCATAATGCAAGTCAAGCTAGAGGCATGAAAGGCAAAGATAAGGCCACGATTATTAGAATAGACACCAGTCGGAACCATGAAAACACCACACCTAGAGAGGCTGGGAAAGTCCTGAAAGGAGTCACTTTTTGCTAAAGCTAATTAATGAAATGGAACCCAAGGAAGCATTACTGAGATAAATCCCATTTGGTCATGATATATTATCCTTTTGTTAATATTGGTGAAATTAATTTGCTAAAATTGTGTTAAGAATGTCAAATCTAGGGGCTTCCCTGGTGGCGCAGTGGTTGAGAATCTGCCTGCTAATGCAGGGGACACGGGTTCGAGCCCTGGTCTGGGAGGATCCCACATGCCGCGGAGCAACTAGTCCCGTGAGCCAAAAGTACTGAGCCTGCGCATCTGGAGCCTGTGCTCCGCAACAAGAGAGGCCGCGATAGTGAGAGGCCCGCGCACCGCGATGAGGAGCGACCCCCGCTTGCCATAACTAGAGAAAGCCCTCGCACAGAAACGAAGACCCAACACAGCAAAAATAAATTAATTAATTAATAAAGTGAAAAAAAAAGCATGTCAAATCTAAGTTCATAACAGATACTGATCTGTCATTTTCTTCTCTTGTGACATTTCTGATTTTGGTATGAGGATAATACTGGCCTTGGGAAACGTTTCCTCCTCTTTTTTTTATTTTTATTTTTTGACAGACTTTGATATAATTAACCAGTGAATATATCTGTGCCTGGAGTTTTCCTTGCATTAAGTTTTAAATGTGTATTAAATTTCTTTAACTGAGATAGGGCTCTTTGAGTTTCCTATTTCTTCCTGAGTCAGTTTTGGTAATTTGTGTTCATTTCATCTAAGTAGTCCAATTTATTGGCAGAAAGTGCTTCATAATACTCCTTTATTATCCTTTAAATTTCAGTAGACTCTGTCATTATGACCCCCCATAACTATTATTCAGTACTATTTTTACCTTGACTTTCTATCATTATATTAAAAGATAAGAGAAAGAACAGGTAGTCTGCGCTGGCTACCATGAGGGGAGACATGCCTTTCTTTCTTTATTTAGAAGAATTAGGCACAAAGATAGAGGAAAAGCCTTTTATCTCCTCAACCATTTAGAAAGGAGAAAAAGATCATATAATGTTATTCTAGTTCAGTGACACACTTCAATTTTTATTTTTAAACTTAATAACTCCTATTATATTTATTATTATTACATTAAAGCTGTTGTTATTGCTAACATTTGAGTGATTACTGTATGCCTAGCTCTCTTCTAAGTGTCTTATATATGTATATATAAATATATGTAATCTTCAAAAAAACTATACAAGGTGGTACTAGTATTATACCTGATTACAGGTGAAGAAACTGTGGCACAGAGAGGTTACATAGTTTTCCTAAGGCTACACAGTTAATAAATGAGAGAGCCAGGATTTGAACTTAAGCAATTTTACTCTAAAGTCCATATTACATCTTCTTCAATAGCTTGAATTCACTTTATAACAGAGTAAAAGTTAAATTTATTATACCAAAAATACCACTTAAATCTGAGCTACTGAAAACGCAAACTAAAATTAACTCATATTTTACACCAAATAGTAGTTCCAAGTCAATGTAAAGTTCTCCAACACTGCATAAATTGTGGCAGTAGTATCGCATTATAATTTGCAATGTAAGAATAACACTAGGAATTGTAGTCCCAAATGCATAAAGTTGACTTAGATAGAATGACACGTAATACACCTACCTCGATCATTAGCAGTTATCTGAGCAAAGATAATGCCAAGAGTTATAGAGAAAGCTGCCACTACCTATGAGAGCACAGAAGCCAAGGAAGTAACAAAAATAAATCTTAAAATGTAATCAAATCAAAGATCTGAAAGTCAGGGACAACAACATAGGAGGGGCAATAGAGTCCTGGAGGTCAAAACAAGTAGTCACACAACATATTTGATAAAGAAAAATACAGCCTTATCCTAAGATAGAGCCTAGGTGCTCCCCTAGCTTTTTTGACACTTCCTAGTATATTTTAATTGCTTTTGACTGTGTTATAATTAAGATGAAGTTACAGCCAGGAACACAGTGGGCGAAGGACTGCTCTGTACTGATTGAAGCAATAATCAGGGCCCTGCAGTTAAAAGGATGATCATAGTTACGATACATACAAATGAAAACCATAGTAATCCTGCTAATAATAGAAAATATATTTATATGCATTTGCCCATATACATATGTGCATGGAGACACAGCAGTATGCAAATAGCCTATACCTGATAAGAATGTATTTATATACAAGGACACACATTCCAGATTTTCCAGAATAGTCCTCATTTCAAATATCATAAAGTAGTCTCTACAAACCTCTCAAATGTCCTGAAAATTTCAAAGTTTCCAAATGCAAATAAAATTTCCATAGATAGCAACTCACAGAGAAACTGGGAAGAAAAAAGTCCTTTGTCAGATATTCAGTGTAAAGGCTTTAGGAACTTCACAGAATTCCCCAATAGATCATAAGTTTGGGATTATGGGGACTGACTTCTATTTTTCACCATTTTTACAATTTTTCTCCATCTTCATTCTCCACCCTTAATCCTCCTGGAGAGTGGCTCAGGGATCAGTAAACATCTGTAACCTTAAACGTTTTTAAGAATTACATTTATTCATGTTTTTTTTTTCTCCCCTTGGCAGGAGGCTTTATATCATAAAATGTAAAGAACACCTTCTACACAAGTGCAAAATGGGCCTAATCATTAAGTTCAGTAAAAAGTTCAAGATGGTAACAGTGAAATATTGTGTTTCCAACACAAATAATGACATGACAAAGCAAACCAGAATGGGTGTTTGGATAAAAAAAAAAAAGTTACTTGGAAGATGATTTCTTGAATTCTATTTCAAGAAATTAGCTTTCAAAAGTCTACAATCAGGGCTTCCCTGGTGGCGCAGTGGTTGGGAGTCCACCTGCTGATGCAGGGGACGAGGGTTTGTGCCCCAGTCATGGAGGATCCCACATGCCGCAGAGCGGCTGGGCCCGTGAGCCACGGCTGCTGGGCCTGTGCGTCCGGAGCCTGTGCTGCGCAGCCGGAGAGGCCGCAGCAGTGAGAGGCCCACGTAACACACACACACAAAAAAAGAAAATTTACAATCAGATTTCAGTTTGGCCATAGCTGACATTGCTGTTTTGAAAATAATTTCCGTACACGTCCTAGAGCAGTTCTAAACGGCAAGCCTGATAAAAGAGGGGGTAATTATGCGAAGACCAAGAACAGAGTTTCTTTTCAGACACCGAAATTCTGGGAAGCACTAGAATAATAATCACCTACAATCTTCTTTTATCTTAGAAAGGAACACTTTACTAAAAATTTTAATATAAAAATTTGGACTGAACCAAAATCATCAATCTGACATGTTTAAGAAGGATGAAGGCATTGCGTCCCTAATCTGTTTTGAGCTGATACATTCTATAAACAATTCTGGAAGGAGGCTGCACTCAGAGCATAAATTGGTATATATCACTTTGCTCTCACAGATACCGACACAATATTTTCTGCTGAATGTGAAAATGGTAAAAGGTGTAAATCAAGGTAAAGCAATCACCTGACAAAGAATTACAAAGAGGTCCCATACCTTTTTCTTGGCCAGCACTGACACATTGATTTTTTACTGAAGATAAAAGCCAAAATCATGCATCATTAATATAAGCAAGCAAAACTATTTGGTTCAATATGTTATACTGTTAAAAAAAATCAAAAAAGAAACACTTGCAAAGAAAAGGCAATTTTGAAATGTTACACATGATTAAAATAAGTTTGTATCAGCAGAGAAAAACACGTTTGAAAGACATTTCATAGAGTTTATTCCTAGAGGGTGAACGATACATCAGAGGGGAATAAACTATTGCTTTTGTTTATCCAGATTAATACACAGACACTGTCTGAATAAGAAGACACATATCCAGTATGCTACCTAGAGAATAGTTTTTAGCAAAATAATTCTGCCCTGATAATCTAATGCACTTTTCCTCATATTGCAGCTTTACACAAGTGTAGTTTAAAACTTTCTCGAAAAGAGACCAGCATGGCAGCTGTTAGCATAGCCAGCACTTCTGCGCAAATTCCAAAATGGCAAATAAACCTCGCAACTGAGATTTCAACCCCATTCAGAGCCCCTCAGCCGTACAGCCTCGCTATGGCAAAATTTGCAAAATCAGACACGGCGACACCCCCCCCCTCCACACACACACACACACACACACACACACACACACACACACACTGCGTCTCTGTTTTCTCACTCCATTTTACTGCTCTAGCCAGAAGGGAGGGTAAAAGGATTTGGAATTGGAAGTATGCATGAGTAGAAAGGACCCAAATGGCTCATATATGCAACACCAGGGACAAAAAGAAACCAAATCAGAGACAGAAACAAACCAAAGCATAGTTACATGAAGTTTCAAATAGGCCATAGACTGAAAAGGGATAAGACACACTGGAATTAAAACATTCATAATTGCTATTTTTCTCTTTTTTTTTTTTTAACCAACCGATCAGCAATTTTAAAAAGTTAAACCAAACAATCCAAGTCTGTCTTTCTCTTTCTCTGTTTCTTTTCAGCATGGATTATATAAATATTTTGGATACTACTATAGCATGTATTAATTTCTATCGCTTTCTAAATGACCCATAATATATAATATATATTAATAATATAAAGTATATTTCCAATGTTTAATGACCCATATTAATATTCTACTGTAATTTTGGAGGGTCAAAAATATTAGATGCCATTTAGTATTACATAAGTCATAATGAGTAGGATTTAAATAATGGATTTATTAAGAAATTAGATTTGCTTTCTGAACCTTGCATTCTTGTAATACTCTTTACCTAAACTTTTCTTCCCTTCTCTACTCACACATTCTTCACAACGGAAACCAAGCTCACCACTTTGTATCAGGATGTAATGAAGAGCTGACACACAAAGCTGTGGTTATATTTGAATTCAGTGGAAGAACATAGCCCATGAGAAACTTAAGATTGTAAAATAAGATTTAGTATGCTGTTCAGTAAGCAACAGATCTATGAGTGTTGCTTACACAGGCTTCAAGCCAGCAGATTCTATTCAAAACCTTTCAATGCAAATTCTAGCAAACTCTACACACTTGGAAGAAAAATGTTACATGAGGCTGCATAAATAATTTATACTTTTAGCATTTCTGTATATAATTTCCCCAAAAGTAGGATCAACTTAACATTATTAAATATGGTCCTATTTTATCTGCAACATAACTTAAGAAACATTTTCCCTAGAAGTACTGAAAAATGATGCATCACCTAGGATTTAAAGATATATCCCACATATGAAAAAGTAAATTATGATTATGAATAAGATTTTTTAAGTCTTTTCACAAAATCCATCGGGGAAAAATCTCTTTTTCTTTAATACTGAAAGATGTTACCAGAACACTACACAATTCTTTCAGATTTAGTCAGAAAGTTCTGTGGCATTAAGAGGCCTGGCCAAAGAATATTTTCTTTGAAAGCCCATGTCCTCTCCTTGGGCCTACCTCATACACAAAGATATACTTCAGAAAACGAGGTCGTGTAAGGAAAAAGTAAGCAGAAGCTTGTAAATACTGGTTCCTGTGATGCCAAAGAATTAATAAGTTGCATTAAACAAGTTTTTTTGCAATATTTATCAGTGACTGCTGCTGATACTGAATCCATGCCAAGAAACTCAACCCTCCAAGAGAAAAGCAAAAGGGAGACAGATTTCAATTCTGAATAAGAAAATATTTTCTGTCAGTGTGTCCAAAGGTAGGATGGAAAAACCCTGTGAAGTAATAAATTCTTAACACTGGAGGTTCAAGAGTACAACTCGGTCAAATACTCAGTGAGAAAGTGCTTGAGCTGATTTTACTGTTAAATAATTCAAAATGGAGTATTTTATGATTCTGATATGGTGCACCACCAATAAAGGCTGCTGAAAACATCAGATAATAGGTATTTGTGTGAAACAGTTACTTCTCATTATGTACCTAGACCCTCATTTAAGTGTAAGTAAAAATGTGATGTGTAGGTGAGAGCAGAAATGATGAAGAATCTCACTGTGTTCCCTTTGTTAGAAATTGTCCTTTCAGCAGGGCAGGAGTATGATCAGTATTATAAGAGTTGAAACCTCTTTAGAAGCTATCATTTGAGTTTTCTTCAAAATAGTTGTAATAAAGTGTCCCTTCTTTCTCATTTTCATCCAGCAACCTCTAGAACTGAGCATGGCTCAAATATTTTTCCTTGCTGACATGCGAATATGACCCTGCAAATAGGGTGCTCTATTAACAAGTTCTGATGTATTGATTTTTCATGGACTTTTCCTGC
>NW_006772098.1:1233219-1233971 GCF_000442215.2 Lipotes vexillifer
AGATGTCTCCTATCCAAAATGCATGCTGGGGAAATGAATTAGCAGGGAGTTCTAAGAAATTCTAAATAATGTTTTAAAAAACTGAAGGTAGACTTTTTTTTTTAATTGAAGTATAGCTGATTTGCAATGTTGTGTTAGTTTCAGGTGTGCAGCAAAGTGATTCAGTTATACATATAAATATGTATATATATATTCTTTTCCAGATCCTTTTCCCTGATAGGTTATTATAAAATATTGGGTATAGTTTCCTGTGCTATACAGTAGGTCCTTGTTGGTTATGTATTTTACATATAGTAGTGTGCATATGTTAATCCCAATTCCTAATTTACCCCCCTTTCCCCTTTGGTAACCATAAGTTTGTTTTCTATGTCTGTGGGTCTATTTCTGTTTTGTATGTAAGTTCATTTGTATCTTCTTTTTTTAGATATCACATATAAGCAGTATCATATATTTGTCTCCCTCTGGCTTACTTCACTTAGTGTGATAACTTCTAGGTCCATCCATGTTGCTGCAAATAGCATTATTTCATTCTTTTTTATGGCTAATATTCCATTATATATATATATATATATATATATATATATATATATATATATCTCCCATCTTCTTTATTCATTCCTCTGTTGATGGACATTTAGGTAGCTTCCATGCCATTATTCTCCTATATAAAGCTATTACAGCATAATTTTTTTTTCCGTATTATGGAAATCTGGAAGTGTCCTCTAAAATATATTTAGGAAACATGTAGGGAA
>NW_006772098.1:1233981-1238946 GCF_000442215.2 Lipotes vexillifer
TTTCACAACATTCATATATTTTGAAAATTAGCCTTTCGGAATCAATCTATCATTCTCCACGGCACATAAATAAACCCATTTTTCAGACCACCAGGGTAGCATTTGGAGAGTCAAAATTATTAGTTTACTAAATTGTGATCTTATTGGAAAAACAGTTTACTCAAGGAATCACTGGAATTATTAATCTTTGAATTGTTACATATTGAATTTGAAAATCAAAACATTCAGGATAATATATTTTTCAGTTTTCCCAGTACCATTTACTAAAGAGAGACTATCCTTTCCCCATGTATTCTTGGAACCCTTAAAAAAGATAGGTTGACTATATGTTTGGGTCCACTTTTCTCTATTCTGGGTTCTCTGTATGTTTTTATGCCAGAAACAAAATGTTTTGAATATAAGTACTGTGTACTACAGTTTCAAATCAGGAACAGTGGTGACTCCAGCTTTGTTCCTCTTTCTGAAGATTGCTTTGACTATTCAGGGTCTTTTGGGATTCTGTACAAATTTTAGGATTGTTTTCCTAATTCCATAAAATATGAATGTCAAGAGAGATTGCACTGAACCTATAGATCCCTTTGGGTAGTATGAATACTTTAACAATATTAATGCTTCCAAATCATGAAAATAGGACATCTATCAATTTACTAGTCTTACAAATTCTTTCAATAATGTCTTATAGTTCTCAGTGTACAGATCTTTCACCTCTGGTTAAATTTATTCCTAAATATTTTAGTCTTTTTGGCGATATTGTAAATGGGATTGTTTTCTTAATTTTGTTTTCAGATCATTCACTGTTTGCATAGAAATGAAACTAATTTTTGTATGTTGATTTACTATCATACAACGATATTAAATTCATTGATTAGTTCTAAAAGCTCTTCGGTGGAGTGTTTAGAGGCTTCTATATACAAGATCATGTCGGCTGCAAACACAGACAGGTTTCCTACTTCCTTCCTGATTTGGATGCATTTTATTTATTTTTATTGCCTAATTGCTCTGGCTAGGACTTCCAGTACTACCTTGGATAGAAATGGTGAGAGTGAGCCTCTCACTGTCTTGTTTCTGATTTTAGAAGAAAATCTTTCAGCTTTTCATGACTGATTTAATGTTATCTGTGGACCTACCATATTTATTATGTTGAAGTATATTCCTTCTGTACCTAATTTGTTGAGAGATTTCTAATAAGAAAAAAATTGCTGAATTTTGTTAAATGCTCTATCTGCAAGTACTGAGATGACTGTATAACTTTTAGTCTTCATTTTGTTAATGTGAGACAACTTCGAGCAGCTTAATTTATGTGTAATTGATGTTTCTAAAGGAGAGGAGAAAGAGGAGGAGAAAGTTCTGGGGACTCTGAGTTAGTTAAAGCTTTCTTAGATACAACCCAAAAGCTTGATACATAGGATAACATATTGATAAGTTGGACTTCACCAAAATTCAAAAGAATATGCTCTTCAAAAAAATCTCTTAAAAGAATGAAAGGACGGGGCTTCCCTGGTGGCGCAGTGGTTGAGTCCGCCTGCCGATGCAGGGGACACGGGTTCGTGCCCCGGACCGGGAGGATCCCGCGTGCCGCGGAGCGGCTGGGCCCGTGAGCCATGGCCGCTGAGCCTGCGCGTCCGGAGCCTGTGCGCCGCAACAAGAGAGGCCACAACAGTGAGAGGCCCGCGTACCACGAAAAAAAAAAAGAATGAAAGGACAAGCTACAAACTAGGAGAAAATACTTGTAATTCATATATAACTGATAAAAGGTTTGCATCCTGAAAATATTTTAAAAGCTCACAAGTCAATAATAAGAAAACAAAAAAACCCAATTTAGAAAGAGGGCCAAAGATTTGAACAGACAATTGAAACTAGACATTCGCTTGGCAAATAAGCACATAAAAATACGTTCAACATAATTAATGCTTAGGTCAATGCAATCAATACCACAATGAGATAACCACTGTATACTTGGAATGGTTAAAATTAAGAAGACTGATAATAACAAGTATTAACTAGGATGTGGAGGAACTGGAACTCTCATATTTTTCTGGGAATCAAAAATGGTATACTTTGTTGTGACCACCTAGAGGGGTGGGATAGGGATGGTGGGACGGAGGGAGACGCAAGAGGGAAGAGATATGGAGACATATGTATAACTGATTCACTTCATTATAAAGCAGAAACTAACACACCATTGTAAAGCAATTATACTCTAATAAAGATGTTAAAAAAATGGTATACTTTGAAAAACAGGAAGAGGTTCTTAAAAAGTTAAACATACTCCTTCTATACAATCTAGCCATTCCACTCCTGGGTATTTACCTAAGAGAAATGAAAGCAGATGTTCATATAAATACTTACACACAAATGTTCACAGCAGATTTATTTATAATAGCCCAAACTACAAGCAACCCATATTCTGATCAATAGGTAAGTGGAGAAGCTGTGCTGTATCCATATAATGGAATACTATTCAGCAACAGAAAATGAGGTACTGATATATTCTGTAATAGGAATGAATCTCAAAATAATTACACTGAATGAAATACATCAGAAAAAAAGTACATGCTGTACTATTTCACTTATAGTAGAAAAGTCTGGGAAGTGTACGTTGATGTATACTGAGAGGAAGTTCAGTGGTTATCAGGGATGGAAGTGAGGGCCAGAAGGAGGTATTACGAAGGGATATCAGGAAAGTTTTAGAAATGCAGTACATTTATATTTGAATTATCTTGATCGTGCTGATGGTTTCAAAACTTTCAATATGTATAGTTTATAATATATCAATTATATCTCAATAAAGCTCATAATAAAAATTAGAAGTTTGACCTGAAGTTTTATATGCAATGACTTGCTGGCCATGCCACACACATAAAAGCAGTGGCTGTTATTTCCACTGACATTAATAAGCCAAATAGTTCCTATACCTGCATGTACAATCTGGTCCTATCCTATGTATTTCATTTTAAATGAATGATCCTGAAAAATCTTTGAATTTTTCTTTTAAACAAATATTTAATGAGTACCTGTTATCTGCTGGGCACGATACCAGGTAATTTCACCTGCAGAATCACAGTTAATGAAAATGTTTGTTGTTGTTGCCCTTGCTCCCTGGAACAGAAGCTATGTATATCCATTATCCAATGAACAAACACATCCTGTTGCTTAAATTGGACCCAGTCCTTAACTATCTTAAACAAATCATCTACACAGCATGCAGAATCTCTGATTTCATCTTTTCATACCTAAAATTCATTAAAAAAAAAAAAAAAAGAAGAACCCTTGGGGGCTTCCCTGGTGGCGCAGTGGTTGAGAGTCCACCTGCCGATGCAGGGGACACAGGTTCATGCCCCGGTCTGGAAAGA
The DNA here is from genome assembly GCF_000442215.2 of Lipotes vexillifer. Taxonomy (NCBI): domain Eukaryota; kingdom Metazoa; phylum Chordata; class Mammalia; order Artiodactyla; family Lipotidae; genus Lipotes; species Lipotes vexillifer. The sequence continues at coordinate 1,237,335 of NW_006772098.1, forward strand.
TCCCACATGCCACGGAGCGTCTGCGCCCGTGAGCCATGGCCACTGAGCCTGTGCATCTGGAGCCTGTGCTCCGCAACGGGAGAGGCCACAACAGTGAGAGGCCCGTGTACCGCAAAAAAAAACAAAGAGCCCTTGGATAAAATCAAATAGAGCATTCTGTGTAAGCCAGGATGGGTTTCAAACCTCAATATTTATGCTTTAGATTCACAACCAACGGATTTCTTAGTTCCTTAGTCAACTGACTCTGAAGCTGTTCCCGTGTCAAGCTGATTTTCTTCTGGAAACCAATGCTTGACTAAATATCATAAGTAGAGTTTATCTATTAAATACCAGTTAAGCCCAAATTACAACTGACCTGATTAGACTAAGAATTAATTTGAAGTGGATAATCCATTACTAAATAAAAGTCAAAGATCCCTCTTCAATTTCATTTCACACGATTATATGCATCTTAGCATTGTGGCTGAACTGCAAGATATCACTCTACACATGGCAAATTAGTTCTCATGATTTCCGCTTATGTCTCTCTGGACAAATCACCAATCCCAATGTGTTCTCTACTGAGCACGTACAATGCACATCTATGATGGCATTGATTTACCAGCTGGCCTGGAGCTAAGTTCTTGGCTACAAAACTGTTAACTCGAGACATTCAGATAAAGACAGTGCTTTCAATTAGGGTAATGCAAAAAAAAAAAAAAAATTTTTAGCCAGTAGAAGTAAGAAGTTTCTTCCAATATATCATATGTAGATCTATTTGGCCAAAAGGAGAAAACAATATTCAACACTCCTACATGTTACAGGCTGTATGATATATTGGAAGCAGAAAGAACATGAATTAACTAGACACTTGTGGGTTCTCGTCCAAGTCCTTGTTTTCCTGCTTACCATGTATTTGGCCAGGGATAAACAACCTGAGTTTTTTCCTTTATATCTATAAAATTGGCAAAAAGGATCTCTGACTTACCCACTTCAAGGAATTGCTGAATCAAATAGATAATATATACAAAAGTCCTTCACAAAACTGTAAAAGCCACATAAGCATTTGAACTTTCTATTGCAAGTCTGACTTTCAGGAGAAGGTAGGTAAGATTTAGAGTAAAGAATATTCCACCATGAGTACAAAACCTAGATTCAGACTCTGGTTCTGCCCCAGAATAGCTTTTCCAACAAAGCCTGCACTCTTCCTGGATGTTTTTTGCTTACCTACGAAAATGTGAAAAAGTCAAATGATAGATTCAAAATAACAAATTTGAGAGTCTGAACTTTTTGCAGAAGACAAAAGATTGTGTGAAACTCTTTTCCTCCAAGTTTTTCATTTCAGCACAACAATTACTTAAAACTGGAGGAACCTGCAGCTGTGTCCAATGCCATGTGTCCAGCTTTAGAGACTTTAATCACACATTATTGTGGGTAGTCAAGGAGGAAGGCAACCTAACGAGCTTTGGTACACTCTTAATTAAATGACAAATGTGTGTCAAAGTAACTGATCAAATTTCACTTACTTTTAATTCAAGAATATAGTGATCTTTCATATTCCTTAGACATCCTGACCCATTTCCAATATACCTTGTGAAGCCCATTATCCATACCTGAAAAGGCCTCCTGCTGA
>NW_006772098.1:1238956-1250922 GCF_000442215.2 Lipotes vexillifer
CCTTATCCAAATGTTGCCTTGATTCCCAAATATCTGCCATAGCAGCTGTCCTCTTGTGTTGTTCCAGATTCGCTGGTAGATGGCCAGCTTGTAAATGTGCTTTCCGAACATGTGGTAATAAAAGCGGAAGGTGCAGCCCTCTACATCAGTGGCATTAATGATCAGGCTGAGTAAAGCAGCTCGGTTTTGGAAAACCTGTGGTTCAGAAGATTCTATGTAGAGATAGTGTCCTTTAGCTGTGCCCAAAGTATTATCCTTCATCGGCCCTGTATTAAGTGTTGACGTTGGACCCTGGTTCCAGGTCCAATCAAAATCATCTTCTGTATCTTGTTCCCAGTTACAAATTCCATTTTCAAAGTCACACTGAAGTTCAGGTACTGAAATTGGCATGAAATAAAATCAAAAGATAATCAAGGACAAAAATAACTATGAATGGGAATACTATCAATAGTTGATACTTTGCTCCTGCCAAGGTAAACCACTTTAATTTTTTTAATGCAACATTAAAGAAAAATGTTTAAAAGAGTAACTAAATGCTAGATAAGACATCAAATAATAATATTTTACAGCCAGAAGGTGGAATTACTTTGGCCATTATTTCCCAAATGCCTTTTCTACCCATCCCTTGCCCACTGTTATTACCATAACTCTATGCAAATGATCACTACCCCATGGCTGGCTTGCTGCAACAAACTTCTGGCTCAGTGGATTTCAACTTTAGCTGAATGTTCCAATCACCAGTGAACATTAAAAAAAAAAAAAAAGTAAAGCTCAGAATTCACCTCCAGACACGTTGATTTAATTAGTTCAAATGGTGTAGCCAAACATCAGGATACTTTACTAGCTCACTTGGTGATTCTAACATGTAGGGCTAACCAGAGGCATAACTTAACAGATCTCTATTTTTCAGCATCCCCTGGGGTGCATGGTAAAATTGCTTACTCCATGGTAAAGTCCTGCGCAAATACTACTATGTTAGGTATGGAGTGAAGCCCAAGAATCCATATTTTTAACAAGCACCCAAGATGATTCTGATGCAGGTATTTTCCAGACCTCACTTTGAAATCAAATTCTTCTCTCTGGTTCCATCCTGCCCCAGTTTCAAGCATCCCTCCACACTTGTAAAAGAATGACCATCTTTAAATGGTAGTTTATCATTTTTTTCTCTATTGAGAATCCTTTAATACTGACTCATTTAATCTCAGCTTAAATCTAAACTTCTCTTTCAAGCTTCACTCTTCCCAGATTAAAATAACTTCCTGTTCGTCCCCAACTGCCTTTCCCCTTGGCATGCACCAACTTACCAACGTGCCCTAAACCTCTCACCCCTCTCTCTGTCTCTATTTATGCTTATTATTATGCCTATTTTGCCAGTTCTTAGCTGTGTCTCCTCAGTGGTAATCTTTTCTTCTCACTGGATTGTGGCTCCTTGAGCTGGTGCTTTTAAACTTCTAACTCCCTTCGGTCAGTAGAAGAATTCAAAGCACTTTTAAAGAATTGACCAGTCCCTTATCAACTGAATACTCTACCTACATTTGTAGGATATAGGAATGTATGCATTTTTCAAGATGTGATGATTTTGTCGACACCAAGTACTTGTTTAGAATAAATGGGATAGAATATACAAATACTGTATTTGTATACAAATGTATACAAATACATTTGACAGTATTTGGGCAGAAGGGACAGGATTTAAAATTAAGGAGGAGTTCCACATTTTAGCTTCATTTACATAAGTTAATATTTTTGAAAGACAAACGTCAGCTGGCCTTTAACCATTCATCTTATAACGGCACTTGGCGCCAAAGTGAACAGATATTCTGAAACAATAAATAAAAGGATATGAGAATAAATGCAGCCAGGCAAGAACAAATCATCTGTCTCTGAAAACCACAGAACAGGAGCTTAGACCTAATGAAGGGAATCAAGTGAGTAAATGGCAAATGGGAGATGAGCTTTCTTTTGATGTTTCCTCACGTGTGACTAATCAACGCAGCTGGGACGTGAACTGGACCCCACAGGTCCCCTGCAGGTGTCAGTCTTGGGTTGTGCAGAGGAAGGGGGATGTCAAGCTACTGAGATTTTTGACATAAAATTGGCACTAAAGCCAACTTCTTCATACTGACTGCATGCTCAATCTTTATTTCAAAAGGGAAGGCACGTGGCTCCACCCTTAAATGAAAGACCACGTTCTAAACATACTTTAGAAAATAGAGCATCAATTTCTGGATGTCTAACGCATTCTGTTAATAAATTACTAGGTCTAGGGACTTCCTTGGCTGTCCAGTGGTTAAGACTATGCACCTTCCACTGCAGGGGGTGTGGTTCGATCCCTGGTCGGGTAACTGAGATCTTGTGTGCCGCATGGCACAGCCAAAAAAAAAAAAGTAAAAAGGAGGTCTCCATTTTAAAAAAATTACTATGTCTAGATGGAAGGCTGTGAGAGAAACTGACAGTCACTACTACTTTCTTTCATTGATACTTAGTCAGAAGACGTATTTTGATAATCCCATTCTACTCAGTTAATGCTGAGAAGTTTGAAGGATAATTTGCTTATTTTCAGTAACAGATCAACATTTTTTAAGAAGCGGGATTTGAAGTGCATGAAAAAGATGAAAAGGCTTTCTAAATTTGCAAAAATAAATTACCTTTAGGACAAGCAACACTTCTTATAACAGCCATTGTCGAAATCATCAATTTCATTTATATGCACTTAAAGGTATTAGCTGTGTAACAAGCTGCATGGTAATTCTGACTTTAATGTGCCTGACTGTATTAAACACCACATATGTGCAGAACTCTCTACAATAATTTATATGGAAATTTCTCAATGTAATGTTTCCTATGATGTACCAAGCATTTGATGGCTTTACTTTGGTTTATGGTAAGCCTCCCAATTTAATAGGCACATAACTTGAATTTGAAGAATTGTTGCTATTTCTGGGTAAAGAAAGATGCAAACTTTCTCTGACTGATGTTGGTAATTAAAAAAGAAAAACGTCTCTCAGCCTCTGACTCATTTTCAGGAGCAAATGCACTAGGCACTACCAGGAACCAGGTTTATTACATTGCAAGATATACATAATCATCAGGTATAATAAACTTTTTGGTAATTTAAACCGGAAGCTCGGGGCTTATCTTTTTTTTTGTTTTTTTTGTTTTTTTTGTTTTTGTTTTGTTTTGTTTTGTTTTTGCGGTACGCGGGCCTCTCACTGCTGTGGCCTCTCCCGTTGCGGAGCACAGGCTCCGGACGCGCAGGCTCAGCGGCCATGGCTCACGGGCCCAGCCACTCCGCAGCATGTGGGATCTTCCCGGACCGGGGCACGAACCCGCGTCCCCTGCATCGGCAGGCGGACTCTCAACCACTGCGCCACCAGGGAAGCCCTCAGGGCTTATCTTTGACACCTCACTCTCTGCTCCCTATAGCCAGAAGATTTTTAAACGTCCCTACTAAATATCCCTCCTCCAGCTTTAGTCCATCCATCTCCACCAATTGTCACTGTGATACAGGCTGCCAGCCCCTCTCAGGGGAACTACTGCCAACAGCCTCCTAGTCTCCTCTAATCCATTCATTACATTGTCTCCACAGCGACATTTTTTTTTTTTTTTTTTTTTCTGCATCGGCAGGCGGACGCTCAATCGCTGCGCCACCAGGGAAGCCCCACAGCGACATTTTTAAATCTGCCAATTTTATTATATTACCTTCCTTCTTAAAAACCTTCAGATAAGGGAAAACTTCCTTAAGACGGTCCACAAAGATCTGCTAATCTGGCCTCCATCTCCATTCTTATGTTGCATCCTGTTTTCCCTTATTGCCTTACTCCAGCCATACTGGGTATCTTGCAGCTGCCATGCAGTCATCTATCAGGGCTTTGCATACATGTATTTACTTATTATTTTTCAGATCTCAGCTAAGTCACCACCTCTAGAAAGTCCAATGCCATAATTATAGAAAGCCATAGCACCCCCACTTGAAACTCCTGTCAAAACTGTCATTTTACATTTATTTTTTAAATATGTGAATATCTTATCTCCTCAGTTGGACTGTAAGCTCCCTGAAGTCAGGGACTCTGTATAACTGTGCTCATCACTATATCTCTAGTATCCAATTCATAAATATACATAATAAATACTGATGGCTTGACTAATTAATTAATCACACATAACATTCATTGACTTTGGAACAATGCTTAGGGCTTTTGTCTTGACTGACTAGAAAACAGTGAACCAATCAAGATCACCACCATCAAAATGAGTAAGAGGGACCAGAAAGAAAAGCACTTACCACAGTGGACCTCATCAGTATTATCACCACAATCATCCACCAGATCACATAACTGAAGCTTTTTTATGCAAGTCTTAGTGTGTAGACACCAGAAATGATCTGGCCCTTTGCAGCTCTTCGAAGGGGGTGGAAGAATACAATTTTCAAATCTGACATCATCAATAGCCGAGACCCCATCATAAACACCAAGGCTGACTTTATGTAGTGACAAATGGAAGGGCTGAGTAAGGCGTCCAAGCTGAACAGTTGCCTGTGACCACTGATTGCCCTGGTTATATAATACTCTCCAGAGTACTGTGGAGTCACTGGAATTTTCCATGTGTAGCTGTAACTCAGCTGCTCCCACTGATAGTCCATAGTTATAAAACCTGAAAGAGAACAAACAAAAGAAATGGAAATGATTTATGCAATAGACTAAATATTTAACTTTTAGACTCTTCCATTCAGTTAACAGTCAATTAAAAATGAGTTGTAATAATAGAAGCCTTTAGTTATTATTGCAGTAATTGTGGCCACCTATTTGCAAGAGCTTATCTGCCGAGGTGCATATTCTGGCTCTCAGGACCCCATGAGCCTTTCTCAAGGAGTTTAGTCCAGAACACAGGAAGCAGTGTTAATTAAATTGTAATCCATTGTTGGAGGGAGAGTCCCTTTCATCTTAAGTAAGAACATAACAAATACTGATAATGTACTCCTAAGTAAAATGCTAATTGTGTGGATCTAATGCAATAGCTATTTTTAAAGCAAAGCCAGATGACAGGACAAATTACAGTATCTAGTAAATGCAGGAGTATGCCTGGAACCGCCGGGCTGCTAGAGTAGTTGACCATTGTTTTTACTATTTACCAGAAGGAAAGTGTGCATCCAGGTCCTGTCTGGCCGAAAGTTGGGCTCTGGAGTTTAGCAATTTGTGCTAAGCTGTTGCTTTTCTTCAGAATGAACATAAAGTGCCCTATTGGGATACAAAAAGAAACCATAAGTTTAACCTACTAAATTCTAAAATGAGACATCTGTCTGTAAACCTTACACTGAAGACTATACAACAATTAAAAATCAATAAAAGTGACTGTTAGTCAAATTTACTCTTATAAATATTAAACTATTATCTAGAGCTAGGTCAAAATTATGCCAACAACAACTGGGAATTTCAGTTAATTCAGCCAAAAATATATCTATATTCTATCTCCAAAACCCATAAAGGAGTGGTTCTATGTTGACAACATAAATATTCAACTATTTATATTCGACAATATTCAACTATGTATATTTGACAATATTCAACTATCCTACTATTTGTTGTAGTAACACAGAACTTTACTGCTTCTCTTTCTCTTTTCAGACCCGAGCAAAGGTAAACTGAACTACAGATCTTCCTTGACTTAAGATGAAGTTACATCTGATAAACCCATCGTAAATTGAAAATATCAAAGTCCAAAATGCATTTAATACACCTGACCTACTGCACATCACAGCTTAGCCGAGCCTACCTTAACCAAGCTCAGAAAACTTACATTAGCCCACAGTTGGGCAATATCATCTCAGAGCCTATTTTATACTAAAGTGTTGAATATCTTATGTAATTTATTGAATGCTGTACTGAAAGTGAAAAACAGAATGGTTGTCAGTGTATCAACTGTCCACCATGGTGATTGCGTGGCTGAATGGGAGCAGTGGTTCTGCCTCTGCCCAGCATCAGGAGAGAGTATCACAAGTATATTGCTAGCCCGGGGAAAGGTCAAAATTCAAAATCTGAAGCACAGTTTCTACTGAACATGCATCTCCTTTCACACCATCATAAAGTTGACAAATCATTAGGTCAAACCACCATAAGCTGGGGAAAGTCTGTAGGTACAGAGACACTGTGCATGCTTCTTACCTTGAGATGTGTTGTGAGTGTGATCCCAAGGTGGAGCCTGTTGCTCAAAATCAGCAGAGAGGTTACTTCTAGAGCTCCAGGTCCAGTCAAAATCATCCTCACTAGCTGCTTCAAACCAACCACAGCTATTTGCTTCAAAGTCACATTCAGAAACTGAAGGACAAAAACGTAGCTTTTAGGTTGGCTCTCCAAGGTGATCACACACTTTAAGAAGGGTAGACAACCGTTCTACCCTTGGAAATCACCTTGTTACTCTTCCCTAAGTACATTAAAGCCACAGTTGATGAAAAAAAGGATCCTATCTGATCCTCCCCAAAACTCAGAATTGTGCTTTTCATAATGGAAACTGATAAAGCAAAATTATCAATTTAAGAATATTTTCCAAATATTCTTTCTAATAAACAGCATCATTCAGCCACATTGCTTATAGAATTGCTAAGGTCTGCCTAATTTATTTTGACACTCATGTTAGCTTCTATTACATCATCTGGAAGACTTCATTGTTCCTACAGAGTATTTTACACTAAACCATGAAAAGCTACTTCTAAAAAATTTAATGTTTGAAAAATTCAGATCCATTATATTTAATATGAATGTTCACGTCTAATTTTTGTAGAGTTTACTATTTCCCAAAGCATTGAATACATCACCTAATTGGCAGAAGGCAGAATAATTTGACCTATTTTTCAAGTAAATAAGAAGAAAAGAAGTTAAGTTACGCAAAGACATTCTGAAGGAGGAAAAGAAGAAAAGAGAGAGAAAGGGAAGGAATGGGAAGTTATAATAGCAGTGTCAAATTATAGCTAATATGTGGTGAATACCTAATGTAACAGACCCCGTACTGAAGGCTTTATATAAATCTAGCTTTTACAATAGCTCTTGGGAGAAGGTATTATTATTGCTGCTTTACAGAGGAAGAAAGGAAGGTTTAGGGAAGTTTTTAACTTAACCAAGGTCATACAGTTAGAAAGTTGTAGAGACTGACTGAAATCCAAATATTCTAACTCCTAGTCTAATATTCTTTCTGCAACTGTTGACAATAACTTTTAATTGTCATTAGATTGGAAAAGGGATAAACCAGAAAGGCATAATCTGAATTTGCTTACTGTGGATATTCAGGTGTTACTACAGACTCCAGTGCAAAATAAGATTTGCCCCCATTGATGATTACTACACTGGGATCCTTGGCCATTGGATATTTTTATCCAAGGATATAGTAATAAACTATATAGATCTTCCCTTAAAAAAATAACTTAGGAAGTAAACAATAAATTTAGAAGATAAAAGTAAATCACTCAGTGAGATTAAAAAATGTTAAATTGTAAAGGCATTTTTACCTAACGATAAATCATGCTTAATTTTGAAAATGCTTCCTTCCACATGGGGAGGAATGTGAGTTGAGTAGTAACATCATAAACACTATTGATTTTTTTTAAGTTTCTAGGAAATATGTGATCTCAGAAAATATTTGTTTTCTGTCAGGTCTCCATGGCCAGCAGAATACTTTCAAATTTTACCAAAAGTCAATGAGAATGTATGGATACATTTTAAAATAAACACTTTAAGAAGGTTGCACCAACTTTAATAAGCAAGAGGTAACTATATTTCAATAGAGACAAATAGAAATCAGCAAAATGGAGAGACTACTGCTATACCTAGAATAAAGATTTCTCAAGTTTAGAAATCTGTGGTGAAGCAAAATTAAACGCTACTCAAAAGTGAAAAACAATAATGATAAGTTAGGAATAAATGCTAAGAATATTTAACTCTTTGTATTTTCAACAGCCATCTCTATAAATATAAATCACCCATAAATATATATAGATTCCAGTATGTAGATGCTATTTCAATCCCAGGGAAAGCAAATAATTTTGATTCCTATTTCAGACAATCCAAAAAAATAGGATCCAGGAGTTTTTGTTATGCAAATAGAGAAAGAAAATGAGTTATTGCTACTATATATCTATCCCACATAGATCCCTGGAAAGGGAAACTTATCATCTGCTATCTCAGGAGATACTGCTGTGGAAATAAATGAATATTCAAATAGTAGTAAAATTTAAGAAACTATTGCAGCAATTCTGTAGTTCTCTTAGAGAAGGCTCTTCAAAGATAGTGATTTTTAAGAGATGATTATGCTGTTAAAATTCAAATGTGCCTTTCTAGTGTACTTTGTTCCTATATATTTAGATTTCTATACACATTTAAAACCTCACCTTGATTAATCAGAGATGTAATAATCAGATGAAATTAACCTTCTTGTTAGCCAGGAATCAAATATACACCTCATTAGAACCGTTTTTTGAAAAATATGTAATCTTTTACTTAGAAATACAATATCCTGGGTAAGTTTTAATAATTGAGGTTGAAGGATTTTTTCGCTGTTTTCTAGAGCAACATTATGGACTTCCTCAATTATCACCATCATCATCAGAATCGACATTTTGCAATAACAACTGCAGTTACCATTTATTCGAGGTTTATTGTGTACCAAGCTTTGTGCTAGGGGCCGTTACACTCAAAACAGGTTGTCTACTGACACAGAATTTCCAAAAATTTTGCTTGTCTATTCTATGGCTATGGATAGAAAGGCTAGTAACTCTAGCAGCTTTTAATTTTTTGAGTAAAATTACCCTGTGGCTTCTACTAGTTATGTCAGTATAATTACAGTCTCTGTCCTTGGGGAAAGGGTGCTAGGGGCTACTTGGTAGACTAACAAATAGGTCCATCACCCTACACTATCCTTGTCATTTTTAGAGCTTTTCACTGAGGGAAAAGAAGATGAATTTCTGTAAGAGCCAAGAAAACTTGTTGGGGCAAAAACAACAGAATCAGATGCTGTCTCATTTCAGATTCACTGTTTTAGAACTTCTTTGATGGTTTGGGATGATTCCTACCGAGGTTCATGTGTAAGGAATAAACATAAAGTATACAAAGGTGAAATCTGGCTGATGATTTGGGCCTCACATAAACACTTAAAAATGTATAGAAGAGTACTTATTGGTATTCACCCAAAGGAGTTGAAAACTTATGTCCATACAAAACTCTGCACACGGATGTTTAGAGCCGCCTTATTCACAATTGAAAAAACTTGGAAGCAACAAAGATGTCCTTCTGTTGGTGAATGGATGAATAAACTGTGGTACATCCAGACAGTGAAATATTATTCAGTGTTCAAAAGAAGTGAACTATCAAGCCATGAAAAGACATGGAGCAACCTTAAATGCATATTACTAAGTGGCCAATCTAAAAAGGCTACACACTGTATGATTCCAACTATTTGAAATTATGGAAAACACAAAGCTATAAAGATAATAAAAAAGTCAGTGGTTGCCAGCAGCTGAGGGTGACGGGAAGGAGGAAGAGTTGGAGCACAAAGGATTTTTTCTGTGAAAAGACTCTATATGATGCCATAATGATAGCTGTCATTATACATTTGTCCAAACCTATAGAAAGTACAACACCAAGGGTGAACCCTAATGTAAACAATTGACTTTGAGTGATTATGACGTATCAGTGTAGGTTCGTCAATTGTAAACAAACGTCCCAGTCTGGTGGGAGATGTTGATAATGGAGGAGGCTATGGATGCCTGGGGGTGTGGGGTATATGAGAAAACTTGGTGCATTTTTCTCAATTTTTCTGTGAACCTGAAACTACACTTTAAAAAGTCTTAATAGTTAACTACTAATTAAAATAAGTGCTCTAAAGAAAACACAAAATTTATAGGACGAAATATGTCCTGACACATCATGTGGTTGAACTTCAAACTCCCTTTGGTCTTAGCCACACCGGCAAAAGATGCAAAAGATGCCCAAGTTTAGGGGGGAAAAAATGGCTAAACAGGCTTCCCTGGTGGCACAGTGGTTGAGAGTCCACTCGTGCAGGGGACACGAGTTCGTGCCCCGGTCTGGGAAGATCCCACGTGCTGCGGAGCTGCTGGGCCCGTGAGCCGTGGCTGCTGAGCCTGTGCGTCCGGAGCCTGTGCTCCGCAACGGGAGAGGCCACAACAGTGAGAGGCCCACATACAGCAAAAAAAAAAAAAAGACTAAACATGCAGGTGGTAATTGTAAAAAGTTAGAAAACTGGAGCCTACCACTGTGGATTACAGAGAACAGCAAAGGCAAAAATGCAGTGGGAAGACATGCATTCAATACGTATGTTATCTTACTTATTCCTCCTGAAATATACATACAAATATTGTCCCCATTTTAGAGCTGGGAAACATAAGGCTGAAGGAAGAGTAACATATAATTTCTCAGGGCTCATTATTGCTGACACAATTCCTTCCCAGACCTTTGATGTCAAAGCCTGTGCTCTTAAAAAAATTATACTGTTTCTAGTAGTTTAAAAAGTAATAATAGTTACATCTAACAATTTTTGGACAATTCTTATATGCCAGGCACGTACTATGTGTTTTTAATGTAAGATCATATAAAATCTAAACATGCATAACCACAGGATATGCTCTGGAAGCAGATTCTAAACTATATAAAAGTCCACTAGATTGGCTCTCCCTGTTTATTTTAAGCTTTTTTTTTTCTCTAGCCTTTTGACCTTCCTAAAAGTTCCATGAAGGACAAAAGTTAATTGAGTATTCCAGTATGTTGGCTTCAGTTCACTGAGGTTGTACTTTGTTTGATTAAGCAGAGGTTACTACAAACGTCAAATGCATTAATACTATATATCCTATTTTAAAACATGTTCTCTACTAATTATATTGCTTTGAGCTTCAGGCTTTTCCATTCATTCAAATGGTCATATGTTTGGAAATACGATAAGGTTGAAGTAACTGAACTCTAGACTTCATCAATAGTTAATATTCATTAGTTATTTAAAACATATAATAGTAAGGGAATATTTGCAAAAGTACCATGAAATTTTAAAAGTCTATAAAAATAAATAGCAATAATGAGATATTTTAAAGAATACTAAAGCATAAATAACTAAATAACATTTGGCATTCAAAACTACTGCATTTGAAATAAGAATGATTAATTACATTATTCTACATATGATTTTCAGGGTCTCCTGTGATCTGACCAATAAAGACACTGTTGGAAGACAATTCCCCATAGGTCTCTCATATTTCTGCATGAGTTATAAGCTGAGTCATTAACTGTCTATTTGTTCCAAACATCTTTTCAAGGATGTTTAAACAGAAAATAATCATGAAGAATAGAGACAGTGATTCTGTCTGCCAGAGGGCAAGTTCTTATCTAATATAACATAATAAAGATAATGTTTCCCTCTAAAGCAAAGGTCAGACATTTTGTTTGAATCCCACTATAAAAGATTTGGATTCCATAAGCTCAGGCTTTCTTAACTGTAACGCCAACCCACTTTATATGTACATCCACCTTGGGCCTTCTATGTTGCCCTGGGACTCAGAAAGCAAGAGGAAACAAGGCAAACATGATGCTTATTATGCTGTTTGTTATACTATTAGTAATAAAGTCCTTTGTCTCTGACCCAGGAGTCTCACCCCTCCTGACATCCATAAAACTATGGCAGATAACTTGTTAGCTTATAACTAGGGTAAAGTTTCAGACCCTTCACAGTTGTCAACACAAACTACATTAAACTTTGTATGTATAGTACCCACCATTAAGAAGCTTAAAATCTAGCATGGGAAATTTATAAGCAAATAGGCAACTGTAATAGCATAATAACTACCATGTACTCATTCATTCATTCTTCACTCATCTGACAAACATTTATTGAGTACATGCTATATGTTTGGCACAGGTATAGAGCCTAAGAACACAGAAGTGAAAAAAAGTAGTGGGGCGGGGGGGGGGGGGGGG
>NW_006772098.1:1250932-1318031 GCF_000442215.2 Lipotes vexillifer
GGGGGGGGGGGGAGCGGAAGAAACCAGAAAAAAAAAATCTGTCCTCATGGAGATAAAATCAGAGAGGTTACTTTAATTTTTTGGCTTTAATTTTGAGTCAGATTGAAGAAAAATTGAGATGTTTTAAGGAGAGAAGTGACAAAATCTGACTTAACCTGATCACGGTGGCTGCTGTATTCAGAGAAGACAGAGTGGGTCGGGTAGGCAAGAAAAGAAGCAGGAAGATAGTACAAAAATCCAGATCTGATAATGGTCTGGGCCAGAGTGGTTGCAATGAAAATAAGGATGAGTGAGGCGTTCTGGATGGTTTTTTGTTTTTTGTTTTTTTGTTTTTTGCGGTACGCGGGCCTCTCACTGTTGTGGCCTCTCCCGTTGTGGAGCACAGGCTCCGGACGCGCAGGCTCAGCGGCCATGGCTCACGGGCGCAGCCGCTCCGCGGCATGTGGGATCCTCCCGGACCGGGACACGAACCCGTGTCCCCTGCATCGGCAGGCGGACTCTCAACCACTGCGCCACCAGGGAAGCCCTGGATGCATTCTGAAGGTAGACATGATAGGATTAACTGACATCGGATGTGGAGTGTGAGAAAGAGAAATGAATCAATATGATCTCAGTCTTTGACCTGAAACAATGGAGGGACCATTTTATGAAGTGGAGAAGACTGTGAATAAGCAGGTTTGGGGGGAAGTAGAGGAAGAGGAAATACTATAGTTTCGGAAAGACTAGAGTTGAGATTCCTATTAGGTATTCAAGAGATCATGTCAAGTAGAGTGCTGGATATACAAGTCTGGAGTTCAGATCAGAAGTCCAGGCTGGAGATATAAATCAGAAAATAATCAGAGTGGCAAGAATAAAGCATAAAAATAGGAGAAAAATCAGAAGCACGGTTCCTAGTGTCATGGAATCCAAGGCAAGTAAGTGTTTTAAGGAAGCGGGTAATATTATCTCTGTCAAGTGCTGTTGATGGGTCAGATGAACAATGAGAAAAGACCACTGAATCTAGATCACTGCTAACTTTGATAAGAACAGTTTATTTTGAATAGTGACAGCAAGGCCCCGATTGATAAAAAGAAATCAGAAAAGTTGAAGACAGTAAAATACAATTAATTCTTTTGAGGTTTATACTTTGTAAAGGGGCAAAAATGATGTGATAGCTGAGGAGGAAGTGGGATCAAGAGAAGATTTTAAAATGTGAGAAATAAAAATATGTTTTTATGCTGATAGAAAAGATCTGGTAGACAGGGGAAATCGCTGGAGCAAGGTTGTTGAACAGGCAAACAGAGATGGATTCTACTTACAAGAGAAAGAGCTGACCATTAGAAGGAGCATGTTATTCAGGGTAAAGGAGAAAAGAGTTTAAGGTGGGTAGAAGGGCTACTGGAGCTCATGAAAGTCCTTTTCTGGGTGTTCCTATTTTCCCCATGAAATAGGTTGTAAAAGCATCAGCTCAAGCTAGGGAAAGGGAAGTAAGACAGATGTTGGAGAAGACTGGAGAAAAATGTTATTCACTGAGAAGAGGGGGAGGGGGCAGAGGGAATGGAGTGGGGAAACATAATGTGATTCCTAGGGAGTACGAGATTCCATCTAGGGTTGTGAACATCTATTTAAAGTGAGAACAGATAACACTGTTTTGTTTTCTTCTCCAGCCACATTCCGCTATGCAGATTCTGGCTCTGAGAGAGTTGAAAGCCACATTTAAACAGTTTGTGCTTTAGTGACTATGATATACCAGAAGACACCAAGGCAGTTAAAGATCAGTGTATGGCAGTCATTACAAGATTAGACCATGGAGTTTAAACTGCGTAAGAAAGGAAGTGAGTGCATGAGGGGATGAAGGATATAACTGCTTTATCTGGAGGGCTTTTTCTTTGGTTTCAGTTTTAACTGATGTACTTTATTTTCTTTCCTGTGGCCTCATCTCCTTTGTGTCTAAGCGCATGACAATGTATATAACAAAAAGTAAAATAATTTGGGGTCTAAGATGTTATCGTCCTTCAGTAAGATTTATGTTTGTTTCTGCAGGCACATAGAGTAAATAATACTTGAGGATTACATCAAACTAACTTCAGGGATTGAGAGTATTTGGGGCTGGGTTTGAGACCCTGTGAGGAACAATAACTTCCAGCTCACACAGACCTCTTGGATTCAGACTTTTAGGTATTACAGATAAAATTCTGTGGAGTATACCAATCCATATCTATACTAAGCCTGGACTCCAATTTCCAAAGTGCTATAAGATTTCCAAAGTGCTATAAGATTTCCAAAGTGCTATACTCAGATTCTCAACTACTTGTTCCATGTTGGCATATGAAAGTGGTGTTAAATACCAGGTTCAGATATCAAGTTCATTATTCTTACTTGGTCACTTAATTTGTCCCTTCCTTTTTACATGTTCAGTGAATTCAAGTAGATTTTAAAAAATCATTTTGTTTAGATTTTCTAGTTGTTCTCAGAGGGTGTCCCGAATTACTCAATCCACCATAACTGGAAATAGAAGTTTTAGCATTTTTAATTTCCATTTTTTTAAACAGTACTTTAGAACAAATTTTATATAATAATAGTATATACCGTAGTCCTGCCTTATCCATGGGGGATATGTTCCAAGACCCCCAGTGGTTGCCTGAAACCAGCAGAGAGTACCAAATCCTACATATATTTACTATGTTTTGTGCTACACATACATACCGAAGATAAAGTTTATCAGTTAGGCACAGTAAGAATAATAACTATATATAAGAATTATAACAATATACTATAATAAAGTTATGTGAATATGGTCTCTCTCTCTCAACATATCTTACTATACAAATTTAATGCCTTTCCATCAAGCACTTATCATGCATTGTGGCCATGACTTTTGTAGTTTGAGATGCAATAGTAAACTAGAACTAATTTTTTTACTTCTTCACAGTTTCAGATAGAAGATTCATTCTTATTGGAGATCTTAGCATATCTGCATGCACTTTTTTTCTTTCCTTATTAAGTCAAGAACTTTCACCTTTTCACTTAAAGGAAACAATTTACAGCTTCTCTTTGGCATAATCCAGATTGCCAGAAGTACTACTCTTGTGTTTTGGGGACATCATTAAGTCAAATAAGAGCTGAACAAAAGCACTGTGACAGTTGACCAGATAACTGAGATGATACTAAGTGACTAAAGGGTGGAATACAGTGAACAAAGGGATGATTCAGTCCATGGCAGGACAGTGGGAGATTTCATCATGCTGTTCAGAACAGTGTGCAATTCAAAACTTATGAATTGTTTATTTCTGGAATTATCCATTTAATACTTTCAGACTGCAATTGACCACAGGTAACTGAAACCACAGAAAGTGAAAATGCTGATAAAGGGGGACTACTGTATTAAAATATTTGTAGAGTAATTATGGGTGCATAATGCTCTGGTAGAATTATATAATATTGTGGAATGGGGAAAAGTTATTTTTCCCGATGTCAAATTGTTTATTATGAAATAAAATATATATGTGTGTCTAGATGTGTACATAAGGTGTAAATTGATCTATATGTGATACACAAATACATAATACAAGATATTCATTTAGTAACTTTCCACTCTACTTTGTGTATATTCTGTTAATAGTTAATAAATTTTTGTATTTATATAGATTCTAAAATATTTTATTAACAGGTGTTATAATGGGTTCTCTATATCCAAAATAGTAATTACTATTAAATACATTCATAAGATATTAGGTCAAAATGGATACACAGTCAAACTTAATTATAAATGGTCTTTCATTTTTGTTTGGGAAAGGAAAAGAGTGAAAAAAGTTGGAAGAGCCAGAAAAAGCTAAATTTGAGCAATTTAGGATTCTTTTAAAGTCAGTGAATTATTAATGTCAATGTTTTTCAATTTGAGGTCTCTCCCGAACTAGAGCTCCAAGAGGTACTAATTCATTTATCCATGAGGTTGAGAAATCCTTAAAAATGCACTCAGCCCCACAATGAATTCTGAAAGGCCAATAATATTCCACCACATAATAAAAATTATAATTTTAACAAGGAAACGGGATGTAGGAATAAAATAACTTACAAGATAAGCATACAAAATCAAGGAATAACAAGGCATCATTAAGAAGTGATACAGATAGGAAAATATTAATAAAACTGGACTTGACTTGCATCTTAAAAATGGAAAAAATAATAATATAAGTGACTCAGAAGTGACTGATGAACAGGATATCTTGGGTAATGAAAGGTCCCTATAAATTTTAATGAAATAACCCAAGCTGATTAACTCCACAGATAATTGGGCTCTTCCCAAAAAGTACAAAACATTTGAAATCATTAGGTTAGTCAGAGGAAAGAAATATATTAACTACACAAAGAAGATATGAATACAAATCTAACAGGATAGAAAAAAAATAAATCATTAAAAAAATTCATTAATTTATGCCTATCTTAGGCAAAGAACAATAAGACCTTTTACAAACCGTTTTTTCTGTTCATTTATATTACTGCAGTATACATTTAAGGTGATTATTATCTCAAAAATTGTTCCTAGAAAGTTCAGGTTAGGGAGATGAATGAAATGAGTTTATTACATGCCTGTACCATGGTTTATTCTTGTTCTGTGGTAGCAGGCACAAAACAAGAGGTTACTGGACATTTTTCCACGTAAATGTGACGAAGCAGAATCTCTGCTCTTATTCAGCAAAAGGTAGGGAGTTCTCTTTGTTTATATTTCTGAACTGGAAAGGCCTTGTGATATTCTTGAATTATTACTTAAGGCAGAGCTATTCTAACACATGGTTATCCTAATCTAAGATTCAGTTAACCTTGTTCAAGTTTTAAAGAGAGTTAAGGATAAGAGAATGAGGTGGAGTCAAGATGGCACACTAGGATGACACAGAATTCACGTCTCCTCACAACTAGGGCACCTACCAGGCACCGGTGGGGGACCACGGACACCTAAGGGGATAGGAGGAACCCCCAGTGACCAGCTGTGGGATCTTGGTTCCCAGGCTGGAGGTAAGGCCCAAGCTCCTGAGGTGGGAGCTCCGAGTCCAAACTGCTGGACTAACAGAGAACCATGGACCCCAGAGAATATCAATAGGAGTGAGGCCTCCCAGAGGTCTTCATCTCAGCACAAAGACCCAGCTCTATCCAACCGTCTGCAAACTCCACTGCTGTACATTGAAGGCCAAACAACCAGTAAGACAGGAATACAGACCACCCATCAAAAAAATAAAAAATGAAATGACAAAAAAATTTGTTACAGACAAAGAAGCAAGGTAAAAACCTACAAGACCAAATAAATGAAGATGAAATAGGCAACCTACCTGAAAAAGAATTCACAATAATGAGGGTAAAGATGATCCAAAATCTTGGAAACAGAATGGAGAAAATATAAGAAATATTTTTAAAGAATCTAGAAGAACTAAAGAACAAACAAACAGTGATGAACAATACAATTACTGAAATTAAAAATACTCTAGAAGGAATCAATAAGAGAATAACTGAGGCAGAAGAACGGATAAGTGAGCTGGAAGATAAAAAGGTGGAAATAACTGCCAAGGAGCAGAATAAATTTAAAAGAATGAAAAGAACTGAGGACAGTCTCAATGATTTCTAGGACAACATTAAACACACCAACATTCGAATCATAGGGGTCCCAGAAGAAGAAGACAAAAAGAAAGGGTCTGAGAAAATATTTGAAGAGATTACAGTCGAAAACTTCCCTAACATGAGAAAGGAAATAATCAATCAAATCCAGGAAGCACAGAGAGTACCACACAGGATAAACCCAAAGAGAAACATGCTGAGACACATATTAATCAAACTAACAAAAATTAAATACAAAGAAAAAATATTAAAAGCAGCATGGGAAAAGCAACAAATAACATACAAGGGAATCCCCATAAGGTTAACAGCTGATATTTCAGCAGAAACTCTGCAAGCCAGAAGGGAGTGGCAGGACATATTTAAAGTGATGAAAGGGAAAAACCTACAACCAAGACTACTCTTACCCAGCAAGGATATCATTCAGATTCAAAGGAAAAATTAAAATCTTTAGAGACAAGCAAAAGCTAAGATAATTCAGCACCACCAGCCTTACAACAAATGCTAAAGGAATTTTTATAGGCAGGAAACACAAGAGAAGGAAAAGACCTACAAAAACAAACACAAAACAATTAAGAAAATGGTCACAGGAACATACATATCAATAATTACCTTAAATGTAAATGGATTAAATGCTCCAACCAAAAGACATAGACTGGTCGAATAGATACAAAAACAAGACCCATATATATGCTGTCTACAAGAGACCCACTTCAGACCTAGGGATGCATACAGACTGAAAGTGAGGGGGTGGAAAAAGATATTCCACGCAAATGGAAATCAAAAGAAAGCTGGAGTAGCAATTCTCAAATCAGACAAAATAGACTTTACAAGAGACAAAGAAGGATACTACATAATGATCAAGGGATCGATCCAAGAAGAAGGTATAACAATTGTAAATATTTATGTACCCCACATAGGAGCACCTCAATACATAAGACAAATGCTAACAGCCATAAAAGAGGAAATCGACAGTAACACAGATATAGTAGGGGACTTTAACACCACACTTTCACCAATGGACAGGTCATCCAAAATGAAAATAAATAAGGAAACACAAGCTTTAAATGATACATTAAACAAGATGGACTTAATCGATATTTATAGGACATTCCATCGAAAAACAACAGAATACACTTTCTTGTCAAGTGCACACGGAACATTCTCCAGGACAGACCATATCTTGGGTCACAAAACAAGCCTTAGTAAATTTAAGAAAACTGAAATGGTATCAAGTATCTTTTCTGACCACAATGCTATAAGACTAGATGTAAATTACAGGAAAACAGCTGCAAAAAATAAAAACACATGGAGGCTAAACAATATGCTACCAAATAACCGAGAGATCACTGAAGAAATCAAAGAGGAAATCAAAAAATACCTAGAAACAAGTGACAGTGAAAACATAATGGCCCAAGATCTATGGGATGCAGCAAAAGCAGTTCTAAGAGGGAAGTTTAATGAAATACAATCCTACCTCAAGTAAAAAGAAGAATCTCAAGTAAACCACCTAACCTTACACCTAAAGCAATTAGAGAAAGAAGAACCAAAGAAACCCAAAGTTAGCAGAAGGAAAGAAATCATAAAGATCAGATCAGAAATAAATGAAAAAGAAACAAAGGGAATGATAAAAAAGATCAATAAAACTAAAAGGTAGTTCTTTGAGAAGATAAACACAATTGATAAACCATTAGCCAGACTCATAGAGACAAAAAGGGAGAAGACTCAAATCAACAGAATTAGAAATAAAAAAGAAGTAACAACTGACACTGCAGAAATACAAAGGATCATGAGAGATTACTACAAGCAACTATATGCCAATAAAGTGGACAACCTGGAAGAAATGGACAAATTCTTAGAAATGCACAACCTTCTGAGACTGAACCAGAAAGAAACAGAAAATATAAACAGACCAATCACAAGCAGTAAAATTGAAACTGTGATTAAAAGTCTTCCAACAAACAAACGTCCAGGACTAGATGGCTTTACAGGCAAATTCTGTCAAACATTTAGAGAAGAGCTAACACCTATCCTTCTCAAACTCTTCCAAAATATAGCAGAGGGAGGAACTCTCCCAGAACTCATTCTACAAGGCCACCATCACCCTGATACCAAAACAAGACAAAGGTGTCACAAAAAAGAAAACTATAGGCTAATATCTCTGATGAATATAGATGCAAAATCCTCAACAAAATACTAGCAAACAGAATCCAACAACACATTAAAAGGATCATACACCATGATCAAGTGAGGTTTATCCCAGGAATGCAAGGATTCTTCAATATACTCAATCAATCAATGTGATACACCATATTAACAAATTGAAGGATAAAAGCCATATGATCATCTCAATACATGCAGAAAAAGCTTTTGACAAAATTCAACACCCATTTATGATAAAAACTCTCCAGAAAGTAGGCATAGAGGGAACCTACCTCAACACAATAAAGGCTATATATGACAAACCCACAGCTAACATCACTCTCAACAGTGAAAAACAGAAACCATTTCCTCTAAGATCAGGAATAAGACAAGGTTGCCCCACCATCACCACTATTATTCAACATAGTTTTGGAAGTTTTAGCCACAGCAATCAGAGAAGAAAAAGAAATAAAAGGAATACAAATTGGAAGAGAAGAAGTAAAACCTTCACTGTTTGCAGATGACATGATACCATACATAGAGAATCCTAAAAATGCCACCAGAAAACTACTAGAGCTAATCACTGAATCTGGTAGAGTAGCAGGATACAAAATTAATGCACAGAAATCTCTTGCATTTGTATACACTAATGATGAAAAATCTGAAAGAGAAATTAATAAGTGCTCCCATTTACTACTGCAACAGAAAGAATAAAATACCTAGGAATAAACCTACCAAAGGAGTCAAGAGGCCTGTAGGCAGAAAACTATAAGACACTGATGAAAGAAATTAAAGATGATACAAACATATGATATTCCATGTTCTTGGATTGGAAGAATCAACATTGTGAAAATGACTATACTACCCAAAGTAATCTACAGATTCAATGCAATCCCTATCAAACTACCAATGGCATTTTTCACACAACTAGAACAAAAGATTGCACAATTTGTATGGAAACACAAAAGACCCCGAATAGCCAAAACAATCTTGAGAAAGTGAAACGGAGCTAGAGGAATCAGTCTCCCAGACTTCAGACTATACTATAAAGCTACAGTAATCAACACAGTATGGTACTGGTACAAAAACAGAAATATAGATCAATGGAACAGGATAGAAAACCCAGAGAGAAACCCACTCACCTATGGTCACCTTATCTTTGATAAAGGAGGCAAGAATATACAATGGAGAAAAGACAGCCTCTTCAATAAGTGGTGCTGGGAGAACTGGACAGCTACATGTAAAAGAATGAAACTAGAACACTTCCTTACACCATACACAACAATAAACTCAAAATGGATTAAAGACCTAAATTAAGGTCAGGCACTATAAAAATATTAGAGGAAAAAAATAGACAGAACACTCTGACATAAATCACAGCAAGATCCTTTTTGAGCCACCTCCTAGAGAAATGGAAATAAAACCAAAAATAAATGGGACCTAATGAAACTTAAAACCTTTTGCACAGCAAAGGAAACCATAAACAAGACAAAAAGACAACCCTGAGAATGGGAGAAAATATTTGCAAACGAAGCAACTGACAATGGATTAATCTTCAAAATATATAAGCAGCTCATGCAGCTCAATATCAAAAACACAAACAACCCAGTCCAAAAATGGACAGAAGATCTAAATAGACATTTCTCCAAAGAGGATATACAGATTGCCAACAAACACATGAAAAGATGCTGAACATCACTAATCATTAGAGAAATACAAATCAAATCTGCAATGAGGTATCACCTCACACCAGTCAGAATCACCATCATCAAAAAATCTACAAACAATAAATGCTGGAGAGGGTGTGGAGAAAAGGGAACCCTCTTGCACTGTTGGTGGGAATGTAAATTGACACAGCCACTATGGAGAACAGTATGAAGGCCCATTAAACATCTAAAAATCGAACTACCATATGACCCAGCAATCCCACTACTGGGCATATACCCTGAGAAAACCATAATTCAAAAAGAGTCATGTACAACAATGTTCACTGCAGCACTAATTACAATAGCCAGGACATGGAAGCTACCTAAGTGTCCACTGACAGATGAATGGATAAAGAAGTGTGGCACGTATATACAATGGAGTATTACTCAGCCATAAAAACAAACAAAATTGAGTTATTTGTAGTGAGGTGGATGGACCTAGAGTCTGTCATACAGAGTGAAGTCAGAAATTGAAAAGCAAATACTGTATGCTAACACATATATATGGACTCTAAAAGAAAAAAATGTTTCTGATGAACCTAGGGGCAGGACAGGAATAAAGACACAGACACAGAGAATGGACTTGAGGACACGGGCAGGGGGAAGGGTAAACTGGGATGAAGTAAGAGAGTAGCATTGACATATATACACTACCGAAAAATAGCTAGCTAGTGGGAAGCAGCTGCATGGCACAGGGAGATCAGCTCAGTGTTTTGTGACCACTTAGAGGGGTGGGATAAGGAGGGTGGGAGGGAGATGCAAGAGGGAGGGGATATGGGGATATACGTATGCATATAGCTAATTCACTTTGTTATACAGCAGAAACTAACACAACACTGTAAAGCAATTATACTCCTATAAAAATTTTTTTAAAAAAGATACATGCACCTCAATGTTCACAGCAGCATTATTTACAATTGCCAAGACATGAAAACAACCTAAGTGTCCATCAACAGATGAATGAAGTTGTGGTGTATATATAGTATGTTTGTGGTTTGTGTGTGTGTGTGTGTGTGTGTGTGTGTGTGTGTGTGTGTGTATATATATACACACACACACACAATTGAATATTAGCCATAAAAACGAATGAAATTTTGCCATTTGCAGCAACATGTGTGGACTTTGAGGCCTTTATGCTAAGTGAAATAAGTCACACAGATCACTTATCTGTGGAATCTAAAAAATAGAGCAAACTAGTGAAGATAACAAAAAAAGAAACTGTCTCACAGATATAGAGAATGAACTAGTGGCTACCAGTGGGGAGAGGGAAGGGGGGAGGGGCAATATAGGGATGGGGGAGTGGGAGGTACTAACTGTTGGGTGTAAGATAGTCTTAAGGATGTACTGTACAACATGGGGAATATAGCCAATATTTGTAATAAATATAAATAGAAAGTAACCTTTTAGACGTGTATAAAAATAAAAACTTTAAAACCTCTAAAAATTATATAAACATAAAGAATTTATTTTAAATAAGTAAATAAAACTATGTGAAAAAAAAGAATAAGAATTTTCTTCATAACTGACTAAAAAATTTCAGTAGTAAACTAAAATTCAAAAGGAAACATGCACATTAAAAATACCCATAGACACAATAATCTAAAGATGGTAATAAAATTAAAATTTTTAAAATAATGTCATCTCAAAACTTTCTTCTCTTACTAAAATGGTTTTCTTGAAGAATATTAATGGCTCAGATACCAGCAGTATGAATAGTGGCTTCTAAAATGTATGTATATGATTAACTGAAAACAGGTGAGGAGAAAAATTTGAAGTTTGCTTTTTCTTTTAAACTGAAAACTAAACACAGAGAATATTCTCTTTATAATGGAACTCAAAGTGGTCTTTTGAGCATGAAAGATGTTTGCACTTCTAAAATGGTGTTACAGAAATCTGCTGTGTATATGTATTGTCATGGATAGATATAGCATGAGCTTCAGAGGCAGATAAGCCAAGGTGGAATTTTATCCTTCCTATTTACTAGATTTGTGATTTTAGTTGTTAATCTCTCTGAACTTCAATTTCCTCATATGTAAAGTGACAACAGCACCAACGTCAGATAAAATACAATGATATATGACAGCATCCAGTGCACTCTCACAATATGTAAGTCCAAAAATGGTAGATATGATTATTAGTTTTCAAATATGGGCAATAAGAGAGGGCATCTCTTTACTAACTCCTCAAGTTAAAAAGACTGAGTATTTGGAGAAAATCACACTGGTGGATGGGGTGTTGGTGCTGAGGAAGAAGGGATGATTTGCAAGAAATCTTAGAAGTCAAGCTCATGTAATTGCTTAGGGAAGTAGTGAATTGAGGCAGGAAAAACTGTAGACATAGGTAGAATCACTCAGGGAGAGGCAGAATGTCTAGAAGAGAGTTCCTGATCCCTTGACCTCTACTCAATAATCTTGTCGAGTACTGAAGTCATAGCAACCCTTTTAAAATCACTGAGAATCTGGCCATTCTGTGGCTCTCCTAGGCCTTCTGTTTGCTACCATAATAATTTCCTGCTTCACATTTTCTTCTTTACTCAGTTCCCAACCATACTCTTCTCAACTCCCAACCAGTAAGTCCTTCACTGTGTTTCACAGGACAACATTCACACCAGATTCTTACACTATCACTTTGTACAGTAATTTTAATTTCAATTATCCTTCTCTTATATATCTCCTTGATGAAGTGGCCTCTGCATTACTTCATGCTAAATCCAATCTAGTCCAAGGCAGGGGAATCTAGTAAGGATTAAAACAATGTCAGGTGAACAATAAAGCAAATAAAACAACCGTATGTTAATAGTCCACCTCACAGTCACTTATAGTTTCTTATTTTCTTTCTAGCCACACCATCTTCCATGCTTGGTGGTTACCCAGAAATTTGAGAATATAAATCCAGACACTATCATAATAATTACTGACTGAATATCAACTACATTTTAGGCCTGAAAATAGGGCCTGGGAATAAAAGGAACTATAAGTCATGCCCCTCTCCCCTACTGGTTTGCAGTCTGGCAGGTCGTAGCATTATTTCCATTTAACATTTTCCAAGTTGATTCTTCATCTCTCTAACAAAATCTTGATTATCCTACTTCTGTCTTACCTAGTCCATCTTGTAAGTCTGATAACAATTCATTACATGTTACCAGAGCACTAACACTCTTCTTATAAATATAAGCACAGTAATGATTATTAAGTTCATTGATTCATTAATGAAATTTCACAATTCAAACATAATTATGGGTGTCCCTTAGAGACTCTGATGAGCCTGACTTAACATATATTTATTTCTAAATATAACTCAAAGAAAATAAATTTAGGTTCTTGAGAATTCTTTAAAAATTTAATACATACATAATTTAATACAGTTTTCTCCTGTCTTTTTGAAATATTTACAATAGCCAATTGACTCCTCTTTCCTTAAGGACTCTAGACATAGAAGATCCAAATTAGGACTTATGAACCCAGTGACAACAAAAATGTTTTCATTATCAGAGTTTTGCTACTACTCAGTGGTATCTATTCATCATTATTCCTACAGTTTCTGAAATAAAATTTCCACAGTTATCACCACCACATCTCCCCATCTTCTCCCATCTGTCTCCATAGATTCCAGCTTCTTTCTGTTACCCTAGATGAAGTGTCCAGGCTCTTGGCCAAGGCCATTCTCCACTTGTGCACTAGATACCATCTTCTCTTGTTTATTCCATAGCATCTCTCCAGAAACACACCTCCGCCTTCTGCATCACACATTGTCCCTCTTCTACTGTATTTTCTCCATGAGCCTTTATAAACTTGTCGTTAAGCTCTCTTGACCCCATTTTATATAACAGCTACCACCTCGTTTCTCAATCTTCCTTTAAAAAGTCTTAGAATGAGGTTGTCAAAAGTTACCCTTTCCTCCAATTTTCTACTGAGCTCCCTCCAATCAGGCTTTCTACCCATCTTATCAAGGTCCACAATTACCTCATACTGTTATATCCAAAGTCAATTCTCAGTTCTCTTTTTCTATCAGCAATATTTGACAGTTAACCATGTTTTCTACCTTCTTACAACATCGTATACTTGGCTTCCAAGACAGTAAATACTCCAAGTTTTCCTCCTTCTCTGGTTGTTCCTTCTCTATCTTCTTGGCTGGTTTTTCCTTTTACTCTGACTTCTAGATCTTTAGCTCTTTTATCTTCACTAGTTTAAGAAACTCTTCTAGCTCAGGTTTTAAATGCCATCTATATGTCGATGTCTTACCAGCTGTAATCTATCCTGAACCTCTCCTTTGAACTCCAGACTCATATACCTAACTCTCTATTAGACAGCTTCACCTGGATATCTAATTGGCCTCTCAAACATGTTCTAGATTTCCTGGGTCAGAAATGGCAACACCACTCTTCCAGGTTCTATAGGTAAAGACCTTGGAGTCCTCTTTAACTCCACTCTTCCTTCCTTCCCCCATATACAATTAACAAGTCCTTTTATTTCTACCTACTTTCAAAATACATCCAGAATCTGCCTACTGCCTCCACTGCTTCACCCTGATTCAATTTACCATGATTGCTTCCCTCAGCTTTTAGAATATTCTAACTGGTCTCCCTGCTTCCAACCTTGCTCCTGATGGCCATCAGATGGCAGTTTGCCTGGCACTTTCAGCTAGACCTTGGTGTTGCTAGAATCTGGAAATGACAGGAGGGCTACATTGCTCTTCTGCTGAACAAAAAGATTTTCACATACCACGAACCAAAGACATTCTGTAGATTGAGAAAAAAGAAGATAAAAAGGGGACCACTCTGTAACACGTCTGAGTACAGGAAGAGTACTGTGCAAATTCAAAAATTGCTCAAATATCCCACTCACCTGCTGACATGAGTGATTGCTGCATCCTCACCAATTACCATGTTTGTTCTATTTCTCTCACCTCCCAAATAAAATTTATTTAGGTATGCAATCACAGAATTATCCTGTTTCTTGAAAACACCCAATCCAGAGGGAATTCCTGCTCCCTTGAACCCTCCCACAAATTACACAACACAAGCCTAAACCCAATAACAAGTTCCTCCTAACACTCTTGCTGAGATGCCCCACAGGTCTCCGTGGTAAGCCATTTTCCTTGTTCAGCAAGTATCAATAAACACAACTTTGTTAGGCGTTTTACTTTGTTAGGCGTTTTAGGTGTTCTTTGATTGATGGGCAATAATATCCTCCTGTCTGTTCTCAATATAGAAAGCACAGTGATTCTGTTAAGTCAGATCCCATAAGTCCTCTCTTCAAAGTGCCACTTTGAAGTGTCCTTACACTGACCTGTAAGGTCTTAGCTGAATGGCACTCAAACTTGGTTGTATGTTAAAAATCACATGGGGAGCTTTAAAATTATTAATGCCTGGGTTCCACCTACAGTGCTTGCAATGTAATTGGCCACATGGCAATTACGGCTTTAGAAGCTCTCCAGGTACTTCTCAAATGTCGCCAAGGTTGAGAACCAGAGCTCTAGATGGTTTGCTTATCTCTTCGACCTCATGTCCTATTACTTTTTTCTTATAATCACACTCCTCCAGCCACGTAGATCATTTGCTATTGCTCAGACTCACCAAGTTCCCTCCGATCTCAATCCCTTAGTTCTTTCTTTCTGCCTGAAAAATTTTTCCCTGAGATACTCTCCAGGCTTATTTCCCTTACCTTCTTAAGTCTGCTTTAAATCACCTTGCCCTTGAGACCTACTATGAAAACCCTATTTAAAATTGCCAGGTCCCTCCCTCTATCATTACTTTATTGCCTTCACACTGCTTTATTTTTTTTTATAACATATATCCCCTTCCAAACTACCATGCACTTTACTCATTTATCATAGTGTCAGTGTCTACCTTACAAGGAAGCAAGCTCGAAGAGGAGGGGGATGTCTGTCAGTTTTACTTACTGTGGGATCCATATGCCTGGAATATAGTAGGCACTCAAAATGCACTTGTTAAAAGCATTAGTGACCTTCCTTTTTCCAAAACTAAATTTTTTCTCATTTCTTATTTTCCCCCCAATTCTTGATTTTAGTACAGAATTAGACTACTTAGTTGGTACCCCAATACAAGCCTACTTATCAGCCCTCCGCTCCTAATTTTTTTTCACTAGGTTTCTCTTTTGGCATAGTTCCCTAATTGTGTGTTTCTCTTTAAGTTCTACTTGACCTTTTATTTTTCTTATTTATATTTGTATTTAACTGCCTCTCGAAGGAGAAGCAATTAAATATCATACTTCATCTGGAATGGAAAACTTCAAGTGGTGTCACCATTTCCAGAGTTTTAGTTTAAGATATTGGTTCTTAGTCTACTCTCTCTCCCTGGTAAACTTCACCCAGTATCAAAGCTTCAGTAACTTTATTATGTCAATAAAAAGAATCCAATAATTATTTCTCCAACTCACTCCCCTCTTGTTAGTGCCAGAACTGTCCAAACTACAGACAAAAATGATCTCATCCCTCAACACTACTTCCCCCTCTCACTCTATATTCTGTGACTCCAGATAAAAACTGGTAAGTATTACTTAAAATACCCCTTTTCCCTTTCTTCCAAAATTCAGTCAAGTGTTTCTTTATTCTACCTCATAAATTTTTATTATGACATATCTCTACATGTCAGTTCAGTCTATGATAATCTCTCATATTTACTTTGTGTGTGTGTGTGTGTGTGTGTGTGTGTGTGTAGCATGCAGTATTGCTTTATTCTATTTTATTTCTTATTTTTTTAACATCTTTATTGGGGTATAATTGCTTTACAATGGTGTGTTATCTTTGCTTTATAACAAAGTGAATCAGTTATACATATACATATATTCCCATATCTCTTCCCTCTTGCGTCTTCCTCCCTCCCACCCTCCTTATCCCACCCCTCCAGGCGGTCACAAAGCACCGAGCTGATCTCCCTGTGCTATGCGGCTGCTTCCCACTAGCTATCTACCTTACGTTTGGTAGTGTATATATGTCCTCTCATACTTACTCTTAAATTCTTCCAGCTGAAACCGTTACTTCCATACTCTCCCCTTCAATTCATGCTACCCTTCAATTCACACTACCACCAGAGTATAAAAAGTTAAAGGCCTTAAAAATTCAAACTTGATCTTGCAACTGCTTAAAAATCCTTACATTGTTTCCCTATTATTTAGTATAATGCCCAAAATCTTTAACATTAAGCTAATTCCCATGAATCTCTGTGCTTCTCCTGCCCTTATGCTCAAGCTACCTTTATTACTTCAGTTTCTTTAATAAATCAAAAATACTTTCCTCCTCACACATTTTAATGCCTTGTCACAGCCTACTTTTTCTGTTTGGAATCTACTATTCACTTTCACCTAGCTATTCAAATTCTTTCTACCACTTCCCTTTAAAAGTTAATGCAACCCACATAAATATAGTTGATTGAGCTTGACAAAGGAGAAGATAATACAATGAAGAAAAACAGTCTTTTCAACAAATGATGCTGGAACACCTGGATATCCATATGCAAAAATAATAAATCTAGACACAGACCTTACACCCTTCACAAAAATTAACTTAAAATGGATCACAGTCCTAAATATAAAATGTGAAACTATAAAACTCCTAGAAGATAACACAGGAGAAAACCTAAATGACCTTGGGTATGGTGATGACTTTTTAAGATACAACACCAAAGCATAATCCATGAAAGAAATAATAAGTAGGACTTCATTAAAATTAAAATTTTCTACTCTGCAAAAGACAATGTCAACATACAGTATTTGTCTTTATCTGTCTGACTTATAAGTCACAGGGATGTAATGTACAGCATAGGGAATATATAACTTTGGTGCATAATCTATACAAATATAGAATCACTATGTTGTACACCTGAAACTAATGTAATACCATAAGTCAACTATACTTCAATTAAAAATTAAAAATACAATGTCAGGAAAAGAATGAGAAGACAAACCACAGACTGGGAGAAAATATTTATAAAAGACACATCTGGTAAAGGACTCTTACCCCAAATAAACAATAAAATCTTAATACTCAACAATAAGAAAATAAACTACCTGATTAAAAAACAGTCCAAAGACTTGAAGATACCTCACCAAAGAAGATATACAGATGGCAAATAAGCATATGAAAATATGCTTCACATTTGTAAATCATCAAGGAAATGCAAATTAAAACAACAATGATATACCACTGCAACCTACTAGAATGATCAAAATCTGGAACACTGACAACCAAACGCTGGCGAGGATGTAGAGCAACAAGAACTCTCGTTCATTGCTGCTGGGAATGCAAAATGGTGCAGCTATTTTGGAAGGCAGTGTGGCAGTTTCTTACAAAACTAAACATAATCTTACATATAATCCAGCAATCATGTCCCTTGGTATTTACCCAAAAGGAACTGAAAACTTACGTCCACACAAAAACCTGCATATAGATGTTTACAGCAGCTTTTCTCATATGGAGTACTGGACAATAGAATATTATTCAGCACTAAAAAGTAATGCACCTAAAAGCCATGAAAAGACATGGAGAAACCAACACAACATTGTAAAGCAACTATACTCCAATAAAAATTAATCAATTTAAAAAAAAAGACATGGAGAAACCTTAAATGCATATTACTAAGTGAAAGAAGCCAATCTGAAATGTCTATACAGTGTATGATTCCAACTACATGACATTATAGAAAAGGCAATAAATACTATGGGGACAATAAAAAGATGAGTGGATGCCAGCAGTTGGGAGCAGGTAAGGGATGAAGAGGCAGAGCACAAAGGATTTTTAGGGCAGTGAAAATACTCTGTATGATACCTCAATGATGGATACATGTGTTTATACATTTGTCCAAACCCATAGAATACACAACACCAAGAGTGAACCATGAGGTACACTATGGACTTTGGGTGATTATGATGTATCAATGTAGGTTCACCAACTGTAAGAAATATCCCACTCTGGTGGGTGATGCTGTTACTAGTAGGAGCTATGCATGTGTCGGGGCAGGGGTTATATAGAGAATCTCTGTACCTTCTGCTCAATTTTGCTGTTAACCTAAAATTGCTCTAAAGATTATCTTTATTTAAAAAAAAGGTTAATGTACTTAAAAAAACCCTGATATCTTCACACTAGGGCCAAAGAGTCAATCTATAATTTTCATAGGCCACTCTATAACTTTTACATACTTCTCATTAGAATTGGAATTACAGCTATATTAGTGTAATGTAGTTCTCCCCACTAGATTGTAATCTCTAGGAAGGCAGGAACTACATTATGTCTTGCTCACTCTGTAAACAGCTGTAGAGTCAGTATAGTGCTTGATAAATATTTATTGAATGAATGAACTAACCCCGAGGACAGCAAGTGTTATACAACACCTGCTTCCTATTATTATCTTCTCTCTCCAGACACTCTCCCAAAGCACCCACTCCTCTACCCCAGTGGTACAACACCAATGCCCCAGGTAAAAACTTTTCTAGCTAACTTTCCTCACTTTACTTTTAGCAACAATTTGATTCTGCCATTGCAAACTATGCTTCTAGCCAACTTCCCCTGTGCCTTATGGAATGTCCAGCTGAAGCTGGGATTGACAGTATATACACTAATATGTATAATATAGATAACTAATAAGAACCTGCTGTATAAAAAAATAATAGAATAAAATTCAAAAACAAGCAAAAAAAAGAAAAATGTTTATTCCCAAACTTTTCATTAAACCTTCCCCTCAAGCTCCTCTTCTCAGAATCTCATCCATGCCTATCCTAGTCCATCCTTACTGTCTATGGAGCAAAACCAGCTTTTTCTAGTAGTTACATTTCTATGCCGATTTTCATCTAAATTTAAACTACTCACAGCAGAGCAAATATACTAACATCTTTTCATCCTCAGCACACATTTCTTTCAGCTGGTGTTAAGTAGTTGTTTATTATTATCATTATTATTATTAACTAGATTTGACTGGCAATAGATTATCATGGCTTCTTTTATGCACACGTTTAGGTTCTCTCACTAGACCGTTTTTCCCTAAAGTAAAACCTCCTTTCTGTGTCTACCATACAAAACTAACAAAGTGTTAGAAATGCTCAAACACTCTTAAAATACAAAGTCAATGGAAATACTAGCCTATTTTAAATCCTTTCTTGTAAATGCCCATGGGGGTGAAGAGGTTTACATTCTTTGAGAACTTTACAAATTGAATTGCCCTGGAAGACTCAGTAGGCAAAATGAAAATCAACCTGAGGTTCATTTTCCACTCCCACCTCTATCTCTATTGAACTAACTGTGTGACCATGACCACAGGAAGAGCCGTGACATTCATTCTCTGTGTGCCTTGCTTTTCTTACCTATAAATTAGCTAATACATATAAATGCATTTCCAACAATGCCAGGTACCAAATAAGTGCTTTATAAGTGTGTGACAGTATTTATATTGAACATCATTATCATACAATCTTTCAGTCTGTTTTTCAATCTAACCCCAAAGATAGGGGTTTATATGAACCCTGGAAGGAAAGGTAAATCTCACTGTCCACAGTGGTAAAGTTCTACAAGGCAAGGAGACAGGATTGCTAAGAAAACCGGGTGTTGAACAGGAGAGGATCATTAAGTCTCATACTTGTCATCACAAACATCACTAACCTGAAAACAGAAACAAAAGGGACAAGAGTAGCAGGTGTGAGAGAAAAGAGAAGGACTGAAGTAGTTTGGGTAGAAAAGCAAAGCAGAAATGCCACTTATACATCTAGTTTACAGTCTTCAAAATGAAGAACAACGGTCTTGCTGAAAAGTAAAATCCAAATGCGCTCCAAGTAATAACACACACAAAACCTTTCCACAGATACTGTTAATAATGTAATTTATTGAAATGTAATCATAAATGATCATAGAAAAAGACTTTCTCATTAAATACATAGATTTTTATTCTCAATAGAGTTTTCAACTGAGAGAATTTATTATCTACTTTATTGACCATTTTATTATTTTCCCTCTACTGTCCTGATTTCTCAAACAACATAATTATCTACAGCAAAGATTGATCAAAATGTCATGGGTTATTTACCAGATTTTACTTGTCTACAAAAATCAGTTCTATTTTTTTTTCCCCTCAGTGATCAGTGGCTCCACAAATGGGAATGAATGGACTTTTTCTCCACTTCTCAGTTTTATGTCACAGAAATGATGAGCCTTCACCAGAACAAACTTCCCATTCCAGTCTTACAATTACCCCTGTCTAGAGAGTTTTTTATTTTTTTGGACTGGCAAACAGTATCGAAATTGTTGAGGACAATGTGAAGAAGAGAAAGAGAATCCAGTTCACTAAGAAAAAATAGCAAGATAGCCTTCTTTCTACAAGAATGGGCACACTGATGTGCATTTAATGAAAAAGCAAAACGCTAAATAATTAGCAAATTTAGGTTTATTTTGAGACACTTTTTTTCCCTGGAAGTTAGGCCTATGGAAAACAGCATAAGATAGAAAATAGAAAATAGCAGCTTATTTTCCTATCTTTTATTAAAATAAAAAGCAATTTATGGTTATACAGAGAGGTGCATTTCAGGAAGCCTTGAATTCTATAATTGAGTTTAAATGTGTTCAATCTCACCAAAAAATACCTTCTCAAAAACATTTTTTTTTTAGAAAATAGGCAGTAAAAACACAGCCCTAATTAGATCT
The DNA here is from genome assembly GCF_000442215.2 of Lipotes vexillifer. Taxonomy (NCBI): domain Eukaryota; kingdom Metazoa; phylum Chordata; class Mammalia; order Artiodactyla; family Lipotidae; genus Lipotes; species Lipotes vexillifer. The sequence continues at coordinate 1,272,007 of NW_006772098.1, forward strand.
CTCTCTCTCACACGCACACACAGACACAAACATACACACATTCTCAACAAATACAGAGCAGAAGAAACATAGCTCTAAAAAATTCAAGCTTTCTCCCGATGCACTTATGTGATGAAAGAAATTTGTAAGACTCAATGAAGAATATAACAATTACTATTGGAAGGTAATGAATTAGTAAAAAATACATGGAGATGGCCTCCAAAGCATCAGCACATAAAATCACTTAGCCTCTACCTTACTGTCAGCTGTGGAAATGCCAGTGTTTAATACATACATTTGCATATTGAGCAGACACAGTAGTTTTGGAAAAATATACAAACAGTATTTAAGTTTGAAAAAGCAAATGAGAAAAATAATAAATCACTCCTTCTTCCTATACTGCTCAACCTGCCTTTGCTTAGACTTTAACTGAATTCAAATACTAAGTATTGATGTATGTGGTTTTTCCTGTGAGCAGAGAGAAAAGTAGAAAATAAGAAATTGTGTAGATCTATTTTTAGGAAAAAAGCATATATGCTTCCTTCCTTCCCTCCTCTCTTTCTTTCTTTCTTTCTTTCTTTCCTATTTCCTCCTACTTATACTAATTCTCTCTACTTTCTCTCCCTTTTATTCTGAGCCGAGTGGATGAAAGGCTCTTGCTGCTCCAGCCAGGAGTCAGGACTCTGCCTCTGAGGTGGGAGAGCCAACTTCAGAACACTCGTCAAGAAGAGACCTCCCAGCCCCACATAATATCAAACGGCGAAAATCTCCCAGAGATCTCCATCTCAACACCAGCACCCAGCTTCGCTCAACGACCAGCAAGCTACAGTGCTGGACAACCTATGCCAACCATATAGCAAAACAGGAACACAACCCCACCCACTAGCAGAGAGGCTGCCTAAAATCATAATAAGTCCACAGACACCCCAAAACACACCACCAGACGTGGACCTGCCCACTAGAGAGACAAGATCTAGCCTCATACACCACAACACAGGCACTAGTCCCCTCCACCAGGAAGCCTACACAACGCACTGAACCAACCTTAGCCACTGGAGACAGACATCAAAAACAACGGGAGCTACGAACTTGCAGCCTGCAAAAAGGTGAACCCAATCACAGTAAGATAAGCAAAATGAGAAGACAGAAAAACACACAGCAGATGAAGGAGCAGGATAAAAACCCACCAGACCTAACAAATGAAGAGGAAATAGGCAGTCTACCTGAAAAAGAGTTCAGAATAATGATAGTAAAGATGATCCAAAATCTTGGAAATAGAATGGACAAAATGCAAGAAGCAGTTAACAAGGACCTAGAAGAAATAAAGATGAAACAGACAATGATGAACAACACAATAAATGAAATGAAAAATACTCTAGATGGGATCAATAGCAGAATAAATGAGGCAGAAGAACGGATAAGTGACCTGGAAGATAAAATAGTGGAAATAACTACTGCAGAGCAGAATAAAGAAAAAAGAATGAAAAGAACTGAGGACAGTCTCAGAGACCTCTGGGACAACATTAAACGCACCAACATTCGAATTATAGGGGTTCCAGAAGAAGAAGAGAAAAAGAAAGGGACTGAGAAAATATTTGAAGAGATTATAGTTGAAAACTTCCCTAATATGGGAAAGGAAATCGTTAATCAAGTCCAGGAAGCACAGAGAGTCCCATACAGGATAAATTCAAGGAGAAATACGCCAAGACACATATTAATCAAACTGTCAAAAACTAAATACAAAGAAAGCATATTAAAAGCAGCAAGGGAAAAACAACAAATAACACACAAGGGAATCCCCATAAGGTTAACAGCTGATCTCTCAGCAGAAACTCTACAAGCCAGAAGGGAGTGGCAGGACATACTGAAAGTGATGAAGGAGAAAAACCTGCAACCAAGATTACTCTACCCAGCAAGGATCTCATTCAGATTTGATGGAGAAATTAAAACCTTTACAGACAAGCAAAAGCTGAGAGAGTTCAGCACCACCAAACCAGCTTTACAACAAATGCTAAAGGAACTGCTCTAGACAAAAACACAAGAGAAGGAAAAGTCCTATAATAACGAACCCAAAACAATTTAGAAAATGGGAATAGGAACATACATATCGATAATTACCTTAAATGTAAATGGACTAAATGCTCCCACCAAAAGACACAGATTGGCTGAATGGATACAAAAACAAGACCCATATATATGCTGTCTACAAGAGACCCACTTCAGACCTAGAGACACATACAGACTGAAAGTAAGGGGATGGAAAAAGATATTCCATGCAAATGGAAACCAAAAGAAAGCTGGAGTAGCAATTCTCATATCAGACAAAATAGACTTTAAAATAAGGACTATCAGAAGAGACAAAGAAGGACACTACATAATGATTAAGGGATCGATCCAAGAAGAAGATATAACAATTGTAAATACTTATGCCCCCAACATAGGAGCACCTCAATACATAAGGCAAATACTAACAACCATAGACTGAAAGTAAGGGGATGGAAAAAGATATTCCATGCAAATGGAAACCAAAAGAAAGCTGGAGTAGCAATTCTCATATCAGACAAAATAGACTTTAAAATAAGGACTATCAGAAGAGACAAAGAAGGACACTACATAATGATTAAGGGATCGATCCAAGAAGAAGATATAACAATTGTAAATATTTATGCACCCAACATAGGAGCACCTCAATACATAAGGCAAAAACTAGCAGCCATAAAAGGGGAAATCGACAGTAACACATTCATAGTAGGGGACTTCAACACCCCACTTTCACCAATGGACAGATCATCCAAAATGAAAATAAATAAGGAAACACAAGCTTTAAATGATACATTAAACAGGATGGACTTAATTGATATTTATAGGACACTCCATCCAAAAACAACAGAATACACATTTTTCTCAAGTGCTCATGGAACATTCTCCAGGATAGATCATATCTTGGGTCACAAATCAAGCCTTGGTAAATTTAAGAAAATTGAAATTATATCAAGTATCTTTTCCGACCACAACGCCATGAGATTAGATATCAATTATAGGAAAAGAGCAGTAAAAAATACAAACACATGGAGGCTAAACAATACACTACTTAGTAACGAAGTGATCACTGAAGAAATCAAAGAGGAAATTAAAAAATACCTAGAAACAAATGACAATGGAGATACAACGACCCAAAACCTATGGGATGCAGCAAAAGCAGTTCTAAGAGGGAAGTTTATAGCAATACAAGCCCACCTTAAGAAGCAGGAAACATCTCGAATAAACAACCTAACCTTGCACCTCAAGCAATTAGAGAAAGAAGAACAAAAAAACCCCAGAGTTAGCAGAAGGAAAGAAATCATAAAAATCAGATCAGAAATAAATGAAAAAGAAATGAAGGAAACAATAGCAAAGATCAATAAAACTAAAAGCTGGTTCTTTGAGAAGATTAACAAAATTGATAAACCATTAGCCAGACTCATCAAGAAAATAAGGGAGAAGACTCAAATCAATAGAATCAGAAATGAAAAAGGAGAAGTAACAACTGACACTGCAGAAATACAAAAAATCATGAGGGATTACTACAAGCAACTCTATGCCAATAAAATGGACAATCTGGAAGAAATGGACAAATTCTTAGAAATGCACAAACTGCCAAGACTGAATCAGGAAGAAATAGAAAATATGAACAGACCAATCACAAACACTGAAATTGAAACTGTGATTAAAAATCTTCCAACAAACAAAAGCCCAGGACCAGATGGCTTCACAGGCGAATTCTATCAAACATTTAGAGAAGAGCTAACACCTATTCTTCTCAAACTCTTCCAAAATATAGCAGAGGGAGGAACACTCCCAAACTCATTCTACGAGGCCACCATCACCTTGATACCAAAACCAGACAAGGATGTCACAAAGAAAGAAAACTACAGGCCAATATCACTGATGAACATAGATGCAAAAATCCTCAACAAAATACTAGCAAACAGAATCCAACAGCACATTAAAAGGATCATACACCATGATCAAGTGGGGTTTATTCCAGGAATGCAAGGATTCTTCAATATACGCAAATCTATCAATGTGATTAACCATATTAACAAATTGAAGGAGAAAAACCATATGATCATCTCAATAGATGCAGAGAAAGCTTTTGACAAAATTCAACACCCATTTATGATAAAAACCCTGCAGAAAGTAGGTGTAGAGGGAACTTTCCTCAATATAATAAAGGCCGTATATGACAAGCCCACAGCCAACATCATCCTCAATGGCGAAAAACTGAAAGCATTTCCACTAAGGTCAGGAACAAGACAAGGTTGCCCACTCTCACCACTCTTATTCAACATAGTTTTGGAAGTTTTAGCCACAGCAATCAGAGAAGAAAAGGAAATAAAAGGAATCCAAATCGGAAAAGAAGAAGTAAAGCTGTCACTGTTTGCAGATGACATGATACTATACATAGAGAATCCTAAAGATGCTACCAGAAAACTACTAGAGCTAATCAATGAATTTGGTAAAGTAGCAGGATACAAAATTAATGCACAGAAATCTCTGGCATTCCTATATACTAATGATGAAAAATCTGAAAGTGAAATCAAGAAAACACTCCCATTTACCATTGCAACAAAAAGAATAAAATATCTAGGAATAAACCTACCTAAGGAGACAAAAGACCTGTATGCAGAAAATTATAAGACACTGATGAAAGAAATTAAAGATGATACAAACAGATGGAGAGATATACCATGTTCTTGGATTGGAAGAATCAACATTGTGAAAATGACTCTACTTCCCAAAGCAATCTATAGATTCAATGCAATCCCTATCAAACTACCACTGGCATTTTTCACAGAACTAGAACAAAAAATTTCACAATTTGTATGGAAACACAAAAGACCCCGAATAGCCAAAGCAATCTTGAGAACAAAAAATGGAGCTGGAGGAATCAGGCTGCCTGACTTCAGACTATACTACAAAGCTACAGTAATCAAGACAGTATGGTACTGGCACAAAAACAGAAAGATAGATCAATGGAATAGGATAGAAAGCCCAGAGATAAACCCATGCACATATGGTCACCTTATCTTTGATAAAGGTGGCAGGAATATACAGTGGAGAAAGGACAGCCTCTTCAATAAGTGGTGCTGGGAAAATTGGATAGGTACATGTAAAAGTATGAGATTAGATCACTCCCTAACACCATACACAAAAATAAGCTCAAAATGGATTAAAGACCTAAATGTAAGGCCAGAAACTATCAAACTCTTAGAGGAAAACATAGGCAGAACACTCTATGACATAAATCACAGCAAGATCCTTCTTGACCCATCTCCTAGAGTAATGGAGATAAAAACAAAAATAAACAAATGGGACCTAATGAAACTTCAAAGCTTTTGCACAGCAAAGGAAACCATAAACAAGACCAAAAGACAGCCCTCAGAATGGGAGAAAATATTTGCAAATGAATCAACTGACAAAGGATTAATCTCTAAAATTTACAGGCAGCTCATGCAGCTCAATAACAAAAAAATAAACAACCCAATCCAAAAATGGGCAGAAGACCTAAATAGACATTTCTCCAAAGAAGATATACAGACTGCCAACAAACACATGAAAGAATGCTCAACATCATTAATCATTAGAGAAATGCAAATCAAAACTACAATGAGATATCATCTCACACCAGTCAGAATGGCCATCATCAAAAAATCTAGAAACAATAAATGCTGGAGAGGGTGTGGAGAAAAGGGAACACTCTTGCACTGCTGGTGGGAATGTGAATTGGTTCAGCCACTATGGAGAACAGTATGGAGGTTCCTTAAAAAACTACAAATAGAACTACCATATGACCCAGCAATCCCACTACTAGGTATATACCCTGAGGAAACCAGAATTCAGAAAGAGTCATGTACCAAAATGTTCATTGCAGCTCTATTTACAATAGCCCGGAGATGGAAACAACCTAAGTGCCCGCCGTCGGATGAATGGATAAAGAAGATGTGGCACATATATACAATGGAATATTACTCAGCCATAAAAAGAAACGAAATTGAGCTATTTGTAATGAGGTGGATAGATCTAGAGTCTGTCATACGGAGTGAAGTAAGTCAGAAAGAGAAGGACAAATACCGTATGCTAACACATATATATGGAATTTAAGAAAAAAAAATGTTATGAAGAACCTAGGGGTAAAACAGGAATAAAGACAGAGACCTACTGGAGAACAGACTTGAGGATATGGGGAGGGGGAAGGGTGAGGTGTGTTAGGGCGAGAGAGAGACATGGACATATATATACTAACAAACGTAAGGTAGATAGCCAGTGGGAAGCAGCCGCATGGCACAGGGAAACCGGCTCGGTTCTTTGTGGCTGTCTGGAGGGGTGGGATAGGGAGGGTGGGAGGGAGGGAGACAAAGAGGGAAGAGATATGGGAACATATATATATGTATAACTGACTCACTCTGTTATAAAGCAGAAACTAACACACCATTGTAAAGCAATTATACCCCAATAAAGATGTTAAAAAAAAAAAAAAAAAAAGCATATATGCATTTCAGACTAACCAATTTTTAGACTGAAATAAATTACAATGCTCAGAAAATGATGTTTGGGAATATTAAAATACCTTTACAACACACAGAGTTGTTTTAAAATTTTTTGGCTTTCTCATCTATATGATAAACTATTTCTTTTACCAAAATTGGTTAAAACTTACATTTGGTATCTTAGTCTGAAGATATTTCAGAGGCACAGAAAACCTAAATCATAGTAAGTTTAACAACTCTTTTGAGGTAAGTCATAATCAGTCTTATTGTAACGAAAGAGAACTCAAATTGGGTTAGAGATAGTTGTGAAAATGAGAAAATTAGAATAAATTACGTTAAAATACTAATATTTGAAACTCTAGAGTAGCAAGGTTCCTTTTAAGAAGGATTTATGTTTATGAGTAGAAATCCTGAGACCGGTATTGTCTTTTTCTCCTTACAGAAAACCCGTGTTTCTTCCAAGCAATTAAGTTTTCTATGGGGAAATTGACAAGTGGGTTAGTTCGATGCTAGACTCTCAGCCTAAAATCACTGTGCTTACTTCTCTCCTTTTTTGCTGTAAAGAAGACAAAAGACTCCTGCTTTTACTCCTCTAAATTCTTTACTGTGCCTTTACCTCATCTCAACTCACTGCTGGAATCTTTAATGTATGAATTCACAAAAATGGGATGAAGAATTAGCATTTCTATGAATAAACAGATTCCCAGCATAAGATTCTAGAGATCTGGAGTTCATTTGTTATTTTTTTTTAACTCAGTTCACCACGATCATGGGTCCGTTGCCAAACAGTGATCTCCATCTTCTTTTTGTGTCTATAAAACAATATTTTAAGTCCCTGAAACACACTATAGGAAATGAAGGCAATTTAGTACATTTCAGATTTATGAAATGTAATGTGATAAAATAATTACTAAAGGGAAAAGATTAAGGTGTTTTTTTTTTTTTAAAGGACATTAATCCTTTCAAACTTCTAGACAGAATTACTAAATTACCATTTGACATTCTAGGGGCCTAAGAGCATGATTTCTCCTCCAAAAGTGAAATCTTTCACTGGCTTCAAATTCCCTGTTGCTCAAACTGATCAAGGAAGCAACTTTTCATTTCGGGCAAGTATGATTTTCAATTTAATGATGACCTTGAAAGGACAGAAAGGTTGCAAAATGTGTGGTTAAGAATGTGTTCTGGGGGCAGATTAACCAGATGTAAGATGGGGTTCCACCAATTATGAACTACACAACATTAGGCACGTGTGACAGCTCTAAATGTACTGTGTCTCAGCTCCAAATCTACCCTCTCTGCCCTGCTTTGAGATCTGGAGCTGGACGGTGCAAACATTTCTCTTTTGAATAGCTCACACAATGTTTGGCTTCGTTAGCAAAGAGCACAGGATGCCACAAAGCATAGCAGAGGAAGGAGCTTCTCTTTTTGGTTCCAGTGTATGTTTAGTTGTTGTTCTTGGACCATGACTGCCAGCAATATAAAGCGACCCAGTTACAGTCACCCTTCAGTGAGTTTTGCAGGCATCCTGGTGGATAATTTCTTCCTTGGACACTAAATTGTTAACCAAGTCTAGCCCACATCATCCCAGCAAATCTCTCCACCTTCCAGAGGGTTCCAGTCACACCCTCTCCAGTAAAGTTTAATTCTCAGTGTTGGGATGTGGAGGCCACCCCTCCTCCAAATGCATCCTTTCCTTAATTCTCTGTTGCAATCCTAGAGGCAGGAGCTGCTCCCTACATTTGTTAATTCTTTTCTTCTCTACTGTTCTTTTAGTTCTTTTTGCAGTTAACCATGTCTCAAAAGGTAATAATTCTTCATATTACATTTTCTCTGTTCAAATTACTAGGGCGGTTTGTCTCCTGAATGAACACTAACTGATATGAAAGTCTGTAAAATGAGGATAATATTAGGGTTGAATTCTTCGATTTGTTTTGATGATTAAAAGAGTTTATATAAAGTTATTAAGCCATATACATTTGGTAACAGTCTTAATGTATATCAGGGACAGGCTTACAACTGTAAATCCCAGGCAGATATTTCAACAGATAACTCCTCTGATATAGTAAGAAAAACAGAAAATATTTTAAGAAATTCCTACTTGGGTTCTAATACAAGATGGTGACATAGGAAGATCCTGTACTTATGTCCTTCCACAGACACAATGAATCTACAGCTACATATGGAGCAATTTTCTCTTGAAAAAACAAAGAAAACAAAACTAAAACCTAGGTGAGAGACTCTTACACATTGTGCAAATGAGAAAAATTCCACTACAAAGTGGGTAGGACAGGCTAAGACACAGTCTTGCCCTAAACCTGACACCAAGCACAGTGATTCACAATCAGGAGGAAACTCAAAACCCAGAGCTTCTCCCCAGGGAGTGAAAGACTGACATCAGGTACCCCAACTTTTAAGACCTTCACCTGAAAAAAAGCCCCCCAAACATCCAACTTTGAAAACCAATGGGGCTCACATCCAGGAGACACACAGATTATAGTGAACTGAGAAATGGCTCCTAAAGGGCTCACAGTCTCAGACTCACCCCACGGACCAGTGCAGAAGCAGCTGATCGAGAGGGGCCTACCTTTATGTGAAAGAGGCTTATATGCTTATCTACAAAGTGTCAGCCTAAAGGGTACACGTTTACTTTAACACACATCCAGGGCCTGCTGGGGAACTCCCCAGGAATGGAGGCTGGCAGATGCCATCTTTGCATAGCTCTCTGTCTCCACCCAACTTGCTGTACCTCTTGGAAATGGCTTGCACCCTCCCCAGCTGTTGTGCCTGATGCCCAGGGAACACCTCTAAGTCACCTGTCACTGGCTTATGTCACCAGCAGGGCTTATGCTAGGGGGATCCACAAGACTGTAACCAACAGAGAAAAAGTTCTTAATTATCTACCACCCCCAGGAGACAACAGAGATACCCAGTCTTTCTATGAAAAAAACATATTAGCTTATCTTCATAGCTGTGGCCTGAAGGGCAGGCTTCTGATCACACAAACATGTAAGGGTCCACTCTAATCCCCTCCAGAGACCTCAGAGGGTGAGCAATATCCTCATGTCCTCCCTCTGTCTGATTCCAGAATGCCAGTATCTCCCAGAGAGGAATTGCACAGTGTCTGGTGTCCTGGTGTTTGTGGCTGCCACCCAGAGAACAGCCCTTGATTGCCGAGCTCTGGTGGTCAGTAGGGTTTTTATTCCCAGGTCCTGTTAGACTTTAAGCAATGGAGAGGCAGAGCTTGGCAGGCTACCACCCCCAGGACCCTGTGCAGACAGCAAACCAAAATATACCCCCAATATTTCTGTGAAAGAGGCCTATTTGCTTGTCCCAGACCTTTGGTCTGAGGGGCAGGCTTCTGGTTTGGCACACGTCTAGGGGCCTACCAACGTGCATTCCAGGGATGGAGGTCAGTGGATGCCATCTTTGCAATCTCCTTCTGCCTTGCTCCAGGTCACATGGTGTCTCCCTACAAGAAACTCATCTGGCATCCTGATTTTTTCAAGTGCCTCAGAGAGGACACCTCTAGATGGTCTGGCTATGGGGGCCAGGAGGACTTAGGTTTGCAATCTCACAGGAATGTATATATTTGCATACTTTACAAGTTGCTGCCTGGAGGTCTGGCTGCCTGAGAGTCCAGCTTCCAATCAGCCTGAATCTAGGTGCTGACTGAGAGCTTCTGCTTTGGGACATTGACAGGACTTAGCACACTCTCAACTACTGGGAGCCACTAAAAGTAAAATAGGCTACTTGGACAATCACAAATGTTCTAGAGATAACCCAAGAGCTAGGTTAGGGTTGAACCATAAAGTTCTACACGAGGCTACTTCTTCAAGACTGGGAGAGGTAGCTGTTTTATCCAATGCATAGAAACCAACATAGAGAGACAAGAAAAGTGAAGAAATGGATGAATATGTTCCAAGAGAAAGAACAAGATAAAACCTCAGAAAAAGTCCTTAATGAAATGGAGTTAAGCAACTCATCTCTTAAAGAGTTCCATGTAATAGTCGTAAAGATGTTCACCAAACTCAGGAGGAAAATGGATAAACACAGTGAGAACTTCCACAAAGAGGCAGAAAATGTAAGAAAGTACCAAACAGAAGTCACATAGCTGAAGAATGCAATAATTAAACTGAAAATACACATGCAGGGTTCAAGAGCAATAGAAAGGATCAGTGAAATCAAAGACAATGCAGTGGAACTCTCCCAATCAAAGCAGAAAAAAGAATTTTTAAAAAGTGAAGTTAGTTTAAAGGACTTATGGGACAACATCAAGCAGGCCGACATGTGCATTATAGAGGTCCCAGAAGGAGAAGGGAGAGAAAAGGGGGCAGAAAACTCACCTGAAGAATAAGCTGAAAACTACCCTAATTTGGGAAGGAAACGTCCAGATTCAGGAATCCCAAAGAGTTCCGAAGAATATAAACCGAAAGAGACCCACACCAAGACTGTTATAAATTTAAATGTCAAAAGTTAAAGACATGGAGAGAATTTTAAAGCAGCAAGAGAAAAATAACTTGTTAAATACAAGGGAATCCCCACAAGGAAATAAGCATATATTTCAGCAGAAATTTTGCAAGCCAGAAGGGAGTGACACAATATATTCAAAGGGCTGAAAGAAACTTCCAATTAATACTCTACTTGGCAAAGTTATCCTTCAGAACTGAAAAAGAGATAAACAGTTTTCTAGAAAGAGCTAAAGAAGTTCATCACCACTAAACTGTCATTACAAGAAATGTTAAAGGGACTTTTTTAAGCTGAAAAGAAAGGATGCTAATTAGTAACAGGAAAACAAATGAAAGTATAAATCTCACTGGTAAAGATAAACACACAGTAAAATTGGTATAGTCTATTCTTGTAAAGGTGATGGTTTAATCACTATTAAAGACAGTATAAAAGTTGCAAGAAAAAAGTAGTAAAAAAAACTGTAACAACAATAATTAGTTAAGAGACACATAAGATAAAAAGATGTAAAATGTGACATCAAAAACAAGAAACATGGGGGTTGAGAAGAGTGAAAATATAGAGCTTTAGAATGCATTCAAATTTAAGTTGTTATCATCTTAAAATAGACTTAATAAATGTAAGTTGTTACATGTAAACCTCATGGCAACCACAAAGCAGAAACCTATAGTAGATACACAAAAGATAAAGAAAAAGGAGCTAAGCATACCACTATAGAAAATCATCAGGTCAAAAAGAAAAAGAGCAAGAGAAAATAAAAGGAATGGAGGAGCTACAAAACGGCCAGAAAACGATTAACTTAATGGCAACAAGCACCTACCTATCAATAATTACTTTACATGTAAATAGACTAAATTCTCCAATCAAAAGGCACAGAGTAGCTGAATGGATAAAAAAGAAGACCCATCTATAATGCTATCCACAAGAGACTCACTTCAGATATACAAACTGAAAGAGTTAAGCTTTGGAGGTAAGTGATATCAGACAGAATAGACCTTAAAACAAAGACTGTAATAAGAGACAAAAGAAGGGCATGACATAATGATAAAAGGGTCAAACCAACAAGTGGCTATAATGTTTGTAAATATTTATGCATCCAATATAGTTTCTCCTACATATATAAAAATATATTAACAGACCTAAAAGGAGAAATAGACAGCAATACAATAATTGTAGAAGATTTTTGTACCCCCATTTTTATCAATGGATAATCCAGACAGAAAATCAAAAAGAAAATATTTGGACATGTTGGACCAGATGGACTTAACAGATATATAGATATATATGAAACATTCCATCCAAAAAGCAACAGAACACACACTCTTCTTAAGTGCACATGAAACATTCTCCAGGACAGATTATATGTTAGGCCACAAGACAAGTCTTAATAAATGTAAGAAGGGTAAAATCATATCAAGCATCTTTTCTAACCACAATGGTATGAAACTAGAAATCAATTACAAGAAAAAACTGGAAAAAATCACAACTATGTGGAGGTTAAAAATATGCTACTAAACAACCAATGGTCAAAGAATACATCAAAAGAGAAATCAAAAAATTCCTTAAGACAAATACATATGGAACTACAACATACCAAACTTCTGGGATGAGACAAAAGTTCTGAGAGGGAAATTCATAGGGATAAATGCCTATCTCAAGACAAGAAAAACCTCAAATGACCTAACTTTACAACTCAAGGAACTAGAAAAAGAACATAGCCCAAAGCTAGTGAAAGGAAGGAAATAACAAAAATCAGAGTTGAAATAAATGATATAGAGATTAAAAGGCAATAGAAAAGATAGATGAAACTAAGAGCCATTTCTTTGAAAAGATAAACAAAATTGACAAATTGTTAGCTAGACTAACAAAGAAAAAGGGAGGACTCAAATAAATAAAATCAGAAATAAAAGAGGGGACATTACAACTGGTAACACAGAAATACAAAGACTCATAAGAGACTACTAGAACAATTATACACCAATAAATTGGAAAACCTAGACTAGATAAATTCCTAGAAACACACAACCTGACAAGACTGAACTATGAAGAAATAGAAAATCTAAATAGACAACTATGAGTAAGGAGACTGAATCAATAATCAAAAACCTCCCAACAAACAAAAGTCCAGGACCAGAAGACCTCACTGATGAATTCTACCAAAAAAATTTTTTCTACCAAACATTTGAAGAAGAAATAATACCAATCCTTAAACTCTTCAAAAAATGGAAGAACACTTCCAAACACATTTTCAAGGCCAACCTTACCCTGATACCAAAACCAGAAGAGGATGCCACAAGATGAAAAATTACAGGCTAATATTCCTGATGAACAGAGATATTCATCAAACACCTCAATAAAATATCAGCAAACCAAATTCAAGAGCACCTTAAAAGAATCATACACTATCATCAAGAGTGGTTCATTTCAGGGATGCAAGGATAATTCAACATCAGTGAACGTGATACATCATATTAGCAAAATGAAGGATAAAAATCATATCATCATATCAATAGATGCAGAAAAAGCACTTGACAAAATTCAACATCTATTTATGACAAAAATGCTCAACAAAGTGGGTATTAAGGGAATGTATCTCAACATAATAAAGGCCACATATGACAAGCCCACAACCAACATCACAATCAATGATGAAAAGCTGAAAGTTTTTCCTCTAAGATCAAGCACAGGATGAGGATGCCCACTCTCATCATTTTTATTTAACAAAGTATTGGAAGTCCTAGCCACAACATTTAGGCAAGAAAAATAAAGTTAAAATAATAGAGCATCAAAATCAGAAACAAAGAAGTAAAACTATCTCTATTTGCAGATGACATAATTTTATATATAGAAAACCCTAAAGATTTCCAATAAAACTGCTAGAACCAATCAATGAATTAGTAAAGTTGCAGGATACAAAAGCAATATACAAAAATCTATTGCCTTTCTATACATCAATAATGAAGTATGAGAGATAAATTAAGAAATGAATATCACTTATAATTGCATCAAAAAAACAGAACATCTAGAAATCAATTTAACCAAGGAGGTGAAAAACCTGGGCACTAAAAACTATACGACACTGATGAAAGAAATGGAAGAAGACACAAATAAATGGAATATTCCATGCTCATGGATTGTAAGAATTAATATTGTTATAATGCCCATACTACCCCAGGCAATCTACAGATTTAATGCAATCCCTGTCAAAGTTCCAGGGGTATTTTTCACAAAAAATAGAACTATCCTAAAATTTTTATGGAACCACAAAAGACCCCAAATATCCGAAGCAATCTTGAGAAAGAAGAACAAACATGGAGGCATCTTGCACGCTGATTTCAAACTATATTACAAAAGCTATAGTACTTAAAACAGTATGTCATTGGCATAAAAACAAACATAGATGAATGGAACAGAATGGAGAGCCCAGAAGTAAACCCACCCATATATGATCAATTAATTTTCAATAAAGGAGGCAAGAATATACAATGGGGAAAGGATAGTCTCTTCAATAACTGGTGTTGGGAACACTGCACAGCCACATGCAAATAAAATGAAAGTGGAGCACTATCTTACACCATACACAAAAATTAAATTAACTCGAAAAGGATTAACGACTTGAACATAAGACCTGAAACCATAAAAATTCTACAAGAAAACATAGGTAAGAAGCTCCTTGACATCAGTCTTGGCAATGATTTTTGGATTTGACAGCAAAAGCTGAGTCAACAAAAGCAAAAATAAGTGGGATTACATCAAACAGTTTCATCCGTTTCTGGCCCAGACTTCCTAAAACCCTTGAAATTTCCAAGGTGTTACGCGTGACAAAGTTGTCCTTTGTTATGCTAATGGAGTGACTTTGGACAGTATCTAAAGATGGAGGCTGGTTGCCAATGGAGCCAACTATATGATTAGAGGGTTGGAACTTTCAGTCCTACCCCTGACTTCTGGGGAGAGGAGATGGGCTGGGGGTTGAATCAATGGCCAATGATTTAATCAATCATACCTGTGAAATGAAGCCTCCATGAAAACCCAAAGGACAGAGCCTGGAGAGTTTCTGGGTTGGTGAACATGGTGCTGGGACAGTGGCACCTGGAGAGGACAAGGAAGCTCCTCGTCCTTTCCCCATACTTTGCCCTATGTTTCTCTTCCAGCTAACTGTTTCTGAGCTATATTCTTTTACAATAAATGGGTGATCTAGTAAGTAAAATGTTTCTCTGAGTTGTGTGAGCTGCCCTAGCAAATTAATCAAACCCAAGGAAGGAGTCTTGGGAAGCTCTGACTTATAGCCAGTCAATCAGAAGAACAGTAACAACCTGGGCTTGAGACCATCATCCGAAGTAAGTGGAAGAAGAGGGGAGGCAGCCTCGTAGGACTGAACCTTTACCTGTAGAACTTGATGGCATCTCTAGGTAGATAGTGTCAGAACTGAGTTAAATTGTAGGACACCCAACTGATGTCCTGAGCACTATCTGGTGTGGGGAACATCTCTCCCTACACCAGAATTGAGTCCTTGGAACACAAAAGATGGGAATTTATCTGAAGAAAACAAAAACACTAACTCGAAAGGATATATGCACCCCCATGTTCAATGCAGCATTATTTACAATAACCAAGAAAAAGTGGTACATATACACAATGGAATAATATTCAGCCATAAAACAGAAGAGAATCTTTCAATTTGTGACAGCACAGATGGACCTTGAGGGTATTATGCTAAGTGAAATAAGTCTGACAGAGAAAGACAAATACCATATGATTTCACTTACATGTGGAATCTAAAAAACAAACAAACTAACAAAATAAATAAAAATAAAACCAAGGTCCTAGTTCAGAGGACAGATTGGTGATTGCTAGAGGCAGGGAATTAGGGCATGGGGGAAAAATGGGTGAAGGGGGTCAAAAGGTACAAGGGTGTATTCTAGTTATAAAATAAGCAAATTAAGTCATGAGGATATAATTTATAGCATGGCAACTATAATTAATAATATTGTATTGCATATTTGAAAGTTAAGAGAGTAAATTTTAAAAGTTCTTATCATAAGAAAACAATTTGTAACTATGTATGGTGATGGGTGCTAACTAGATTTATTTTCATGGTTATTTTGCATTATATACAAATATCAGATCATTATGTTGTACGTCTGAAACCAATATAATGTTATACATCAATTTACCTCAATAAAAATATTTTTAAAATTTAATAACAAATAAAAAACATTCTTAATTAAACAACACTCACTTAAGTAGCATGCACTTTACATTCAGAGAGTAATTATGCACACACAAATCTCAGTCCAGTTAGTCAGGACTTTCACCACAACTGGCTTCATCTGCTCCATCTGGGCAGTCAGATGTAAAATCAGGGAGCTTGCTGGATGAAATACAGCCTGCATCGTCATGTGGCCCAAATCCAGCTTCAAAATTAAGAGATCAAGAGAATAAAACATCTTTTTTTCTCCAACATAAATGGGCTGCATAATTGTTTCACGAACACTAGTTTTTAAATATGCTAAAAATGGCAAGCACAGGAGGATCTCAATAAACCTCTGGCCATTAATATAACATAAGTCCCTATCAGTGGGACGTGATAAGTCCCCTTCCACTCCCGTCCCTAAACTCCTGGCTGGTAATAATACTAAATTCAGTGATGGAGATCCTATAATTGCCTATTGGATAAATTTACAAAAACGGTGAGAAAGTTTCTTTTCCTTTGTGTAAAATCATTGGTCTTTCAGGAATAATTCATGTAAGTTTGGCCTAATGAGAATTATGCTCTAACCAACTGAGCTGGTGCTCAGACTGAAGCACACATAAATGAGTTTTGAGTTAATTTATGAAAAGAATTCTCTGTATGTGAGATCGAGTATTCTCAGAGCCTTCTGCTAAGGTTAATTTTAGTGATAATTTAAAACATTTAACCACACTTCTGCTTCCAAATACATTCTCCTCAATATCAACTCTAATGCCTTCCTACTATTCCAATTCTGATGATGCAGTATACGATTAGAAGAATAAAAATGTTTAATTAATTAACAGAAATAAGTAATTCTGGTTAACCCTCCAAAACTCATTAATCATTAAATCTGCTGCTTTACATTCTTTAATGTCTATCAAAACAACTCACACACACAGAGCTCAGAAAGCTTTATTATAAATTCAGGACACATATTCTGAGTAATGTAAATGCATGTTAACACAATACAGAGTTAGGACATAGAATATACAGCCTTACCAATGAAAGATAAAGGACTTTTAAAAATTCTTTAACTCGGATCTCAATCCAGAACTCATTCTCCTATATAATCCTTCATTAGTGAGTGCCTTTAGCTCCCGTTAAGAATGCAGCTTTTCCTCTCACTAAATATGTTGTTTAAGGAAACATAACTTCAGAATGTATGACATCCCTGATGCCCACATGCAGTTATTTTTCATGTATGGAGAGTAAGAAAAATGAAGTGTTTCAGTTTTCAGGCAACATTTTTAATATTTATTTCTATTTGTTAATTGAGACCTGACTGTAGGGGTGGTCAGAAAGAAACATCAGTTAGTGTTAAAATAACAAAGTAACTGCAGGCACAATGTATACCATTTCAACGCACTCTCAGAACCTAAACTACGGTCAGATTTTCAAAAATGCCTATTCTACTACTTGGGATCCATTTTTATGAAAATATACCTGTCTCTTAACTGAAATTCTCTACAAAATATTTAGTCAAAGAATTAGCCGAACTCCATCTGTTTCTTGAAAATACTATGTTTTGAATTTAAACACAGAATTTTAGGGTCAAGTTTGAAATTTTTGATTGGCCTTAAGTCAGTTTTTCAACCATGATAATCTTTTTGAACTCCTGAGTGACTGTGAAACATGAATTTAATTACATATTCACTTGAAGTGTCAAACAAAATTAAAATACAACTGAATTTTTATAGCAGTGTTTTAAAACATGCAAAATATTTTAAATTCATAACTTTTATAATTAAAAAAAATCTGTATGTGACAATTTTAGCCACGAATGTAGAATGTTATTAGAAGAGAGCCTAAGGCCTAGACTGTGATATAACATATTTTTAAAAAAAGATTAAAATATATTTTAAAAGGTAAAAAAGTATGTTTTAGTTTTCAGGGACATGTGATATAAACCACATCTTGGTATTAGGCATTAGTGAACTATATTATTGAAGGATTCTAATATATTTTATATTTTGATATCAAGGAAAACTAATTATTTTAATGTTCAAAACTGCAGCAACCACAAGAAAAAAACTTACCTTTGCTTTGAATGCTAGTACTTGGAAGTGTCTTATATGAAATTTCACATTCCTGGGATACACTGATGTCATCTACAGCAACGGTAGCATGTGATGATAAAACAGTAGCTTCTAAAATTAACTATAATTGCAGAAAGATAAAATATTAAAAATATACTATAAAAGTCTTGAAATAACTTTCTAGGCCCAAAATGGAGCCATTCCTGCCCTGGATGCCATGAGAGCAAACCAAAACTTAGATAACTTTCATGCCCCTTTAATGCTCCCCTTGACCAGAGACAGAGTATATTCAGCAGTCAATCCCCCAACTTCAAGCCAACTCTGGGCTCTATGTTTCCTTGTTCCTTCTCACCCTAAACAAGGTTGACTACATGGTCCCAGTCAACTCGATATTTTCTATTTTACTCTTTCTCATTCTTTATTCTTTACCCTATAAAGCTTCCTGCCTTCCACCCATTTTACAGTTCTCCAAATAGAGACTGTCTGCTTCACGAAGTGCTAAATAAACCTTGTTTGTACCACCTAAATTGTCTTCTTTAACCATTTTTTAACAAAAGTAAAGTTATTACAATCATACTTTTTGGTGTAGAGAAGCTCATCTGCATCTGTCCCAAACTTTCAAACTAATTTTAGAAAATTGTTTGACCAGAACATTCAAATGAGGAATTTATAAAGTCATAACTCCTTTGACAGCACCTTAGGTAACCCTAATATCTTAGGTAACCTTGTTTCAATTAGAAGTTGTAACATTCATCATGACTGAAGGTTGCCTTCCCATTGGAGCCATTAAGTCATAAGCATTTAAAATGAGCTCTTTGGGGTAATCAACTGTGTGGTTTACAACTCAGTTTAATTGAAATATGAATTCGTTTATAACAGGTTGGCTGAAGGCAACAACTCATTTCTATATCAGAATATTTAAATACTTATATATATATTATATATACATATATGGAAACCTACTTAGTGAGGTAAATAACCACATACAGTGGTTAATAACATTCATATGCTAAAGCACTTGGAGTCATCTATTTAAGTTTAATTTATTCTAACATTCTAAATAATGACTGGTATAATTTGTTTTCTTTCTTGTTAATCACTCACATTATTATGTTGTTACTCCACCATAAAAAGAAAGAAAAGAAAAAGAAAGAAAGAAAGAAAGAAAGAAAGAAAGAAAGAAAGAAAGAAAGAAAGAAAGGAAGGAAGGAAGGAAGGAAGGAAGGAAGGAAGGAAGGAAGGAAGGAAGGAAGAGAAAGGAAAGAAGGAAGAAAGGAAGGAAGGAAAGAAGGAAGGAAGGAAGGAAGGAAGGAAGGAAGGAAGAGAAGGGAGGGGGAAGGAAGAAGGAAGGGAGGAAGGGAGGGAGGATGAATTTATGTCCAGAGTCTTAAGGATGCATGGCAGGACCACTAGACCAGGACACGGCTAGTAAGTGCATCTCCACGTAATCAGGGAGGATTGCTGGTCTCAAAGATCTTACAATTTACTTGATATGATACATTAACAACTAAGCTATACCATAAGTACTACATAAGAGAGAAATACAAGATACTAAAAATCAAAGAAAAGCACTTCATTATTTCTGTCAAGAATATGAGATAGAGTTTGAAAAAATAAAGATTTAGCAAAGAGGTAATATTAAACTTCAGTTTTAATTGTTGCCTAAGATTCTGTTACCATGAGAAACTGATAACATAACAAGAAAAAAAAGGAAATGTGAACATGCAGAGTATATTTAGAAAACTTTGGGCATTGTAGGATGATGGGGTTTAGGACATGCTGTCCCAAAATAGGGCACCTATGCAGCATATGGAATATTTCTAGCCGAAGGAACTTGAGAAATGGCATGTGCAGGATGGACTTTTTGACCTTTCCTCTAAAGCAGATCAAATCCTCCTGTGAGAGGAGCCCTCCCTATGCCAGAGATATCCTTATCTCTGAAGACAAAAGGACACAGAGAAGCTGAACAAACAGGCCTAGCTAAGTTCCCCAGTTTATTACCCTCGGCTCATACTCTCTGCCCTATCCTACCTTTCTACACCTATTCACTCTTCATCAAACCTCTCACAAAAACACTCAGGTTTAACTATTTCATCAGATCTTCATTTCCTTATGAAGGCCCCCACGTCAAGTAAAACATTAAATAATTTTATATGCTTTTCTCCTGTTAATCTGCTTTATCAGTTTAATTCTGAGACCCAGTCAGGTACCCTAATAGGGTCAAGAAAAACTATTTCCTCCACTATGGTAGGAGTATAGGATTTTTTTGCCTAAATGAATTATTCCCTAAATATTTGTTAAGAGAAGAGGACTGACTGCATGAATTGGTGCAGCCCAACTGGACAGCAATTTGATGACATCTATTAAAAAGATAAATTGGGCTTCCCTGGTGGCGCAGTGGTTGAGAGTCCGCCTGCCGATGCAGGGGACACGGGTTCGTGCCCCGGTCCTGGAAGATCCCACATGCCGTGGAGCGGCTGGGCCCGTGAGCCATGGCCACTGAGCCTGTGCGTCCGGAGCCTGTGCTCCGCAGTGGGAGAGGCAACAACGGTGAGAGGCCCGTGTACCACACACACACAAAAAAGATAAATAGCATAGACAACAAAAATTAAGCCCATCCTCAGGGTTTACCTTAGAGAGACACTCACAGGCATACATATGAAGACCTTGGGCAGGAATGTTTGCTTTAATGTCGGTTTTGATAGCAAATGAATCAGAACAACTTAAATGTGAATCAATAAATAAATGGTGATATAGATCATGGACTACTGAGCCAGTTAAAAAAAATCTATCTCTGTATGCTAATACGGAAAGACCTTCAACATAAGTTTCTGAGTAAAAATTACAGAAAAAATTTATAGTATGGTACTACTTAGGCCAAAAATACACATGGTTCAGATTTCTAGATATATGTGGTTCATACACACATATTAATTAAGTAGAGAAGGGTCTAGAGGTAAAAATAAACTAGAGTTATAGTTACCTGAAGATACAGACTATGATGGAAGGTAAGGATGCTCAGGAGGGACTATTTCTTAATCTGAAATTTTTGATACTTTATAATGAGATGTATATAATTTTAATGATTTTTAAAATTCTGATTAGAGCTGGTTTCTGTAGAGTCTTAGCCAAGAAATTTGGCCTTCATACAAGAGGCAGAAAATAGTAATAGATTTTAAAGAAGGATTTTGATGAAATGTATACAAGCATTGTGAGAAATAAATTATGCTTAACATCATTAAGTTATTGTAATGTATTTGGACAGCTTTAATTTGGAAGAATTTTTTTTATTCATTTTTCTAGTATGTCCTACATTGAAGTCAATTAAAATACAGATGTTTAATTCTTCAAACTCATTAGACAGGTAGTTATGACCACCATATTTGAAGGACTACATTACTCAAAGGAAAGCTGGAAAAAGACAGAATGTTTGTTTGGGGCACTTCTGTGTCCCAGGAGAGGTACATGCTCCTATTCTTTGAATGGAGTGGGTGCGCCCTGGGATGAGCTGAATGATGGGATAGGTCTTTAAAATATGGTTACATCATTTTGTCCGAAGAAAACCACTAGGCTCTTTTACATCTTCATATTAAAATGTAAGTATAAAACAACTCCCAGGGTCTCCCTGGTGGCACAGTGGTTGGGAGTCCGCCTGCCGATGCAAGGGACGCGGGTTCGTGCCCCGGTCCGGGAGGGTCCCACATGCCGCGGAGCAGCTGGGCCCGTGAGCCATGGCCGCTGAGCCCTGCGCGTCCGGAGCCTGTGCTCCGCAACGGGAGAGGCCACAACAGTGAGAGGCCCGCGTACCGCAAAAAAAAAAAAAAAAAACTCCCAGAGCAAAATAAAGATGATATTAGGTCATGTACATGTCTGCTTGCTTACTTCTACATAATTAAATTCAGGACCATGTAATGAACGATTATAATTTGACCATTAACTAAAATTTTCCAACTTTAAACAGAGAATAATGTTTCTTCCTTGAAAAAAAATGTATCTCATATCTGTAAAAAATATCACCTGATTATTCCAAAATCATCTTCACTGTTCCTATTTGGTATTACTTGCTTTAACCAAGCTGATCGTTTGATTTGTCACCAAAGGCAGTTCCCTTTGGGAATTACAGTATCATGTAATAATTGGTATGTGAGCCAGAGGTTGCTCACAAGAAATGTTTCAATCATTGACAAAGGCAGAGTGAAAAACCTTATTTTATAAGTTTCTCAAGGTAATTTGAGAGTTAAAATTTCAAATTATATGTAAATATCTTTCCTTCTAAAACTATTTTTTAGGATCTTGCTGATTTTTGTCTTATCCAATTATATTATATTACTCCCTGAGTGAACAGAATCACTTCTTGTTTTTCTTTCAGGAAGCACAGCAACGTGTAAATATTGTCTATAATCAAGTGATTACTTTTTAGATCTGCAAAACAGAAAGAAACTTTTCCAGAGAAATACTCAACTAGCATATTTAAATTTTGGTTCTTTGATATCTTGCTTTTAAAAAGAATAATGAGAGTGAATAAATATGAATCTAAGAGGAAATGGAGACAATAGGAATATAGTAAGATGCAGTAAAGAAAAATTCGACTATAGTAATTTTTGGTGAATGATGGTGGTATTAAAAATAAGATCAACAGCAGGCTTTTATTTAGAGCTTACTGCATGCCAGTCACGTCCACTTATTTTAACACTGTGAAGATGATGTTATTTTCTTCCACATTTTAAAGCAAAGGAAACAGAAGCTTAGAGAGTTGAAGTTATTGGTTGAAGGTCACATATCTAGTACAAAAAATGTGTGACCTGAGCCATGGGTGACTATGCTGTACTATAGCACTATCATGAAATAAAGAGATAACTGGTCTTTAGCAGATACTGCAGAACAGAGCTACCTGGCAAAACAAGATTGACTGAAGCCCCAGGTTAAGAAGGCTGAGGACAGAGCAACATTACAGAGACTAGACCAGCTTTTACTTTGCATTATAAATCTCACCCTTCACTGAATCTTCAAATAATATCAGGAAATTGTTATTGATTTGTCCCATTGACTCTGATCAAGAGCGAACATGGTATCAATTATTGTGGGAAATTTCACAAAAGGGTCATTTTAAAATGAAATCTGAAATATGACACAATTATGCTTTAGTAGCAAACTCAAAGACAGTAGATCAACTGGAAATCAATGGACAGTATTCAGAAAAAGTACTACCTCTAGATATGAAATTAATAAGAACAGTTAGGAAAGAAATTGTAAATTAAATACTTGTGTAAAACACTGAACATATAAAATGAGTAGGCCCAGTTAAAACAGATTGAAAAAATTCTTTTAACTACTTGACTTACATCCTTCCAATAAAAACTGCACAGGAAATGGAGAGAATATTGAAATGTTGTTAATCTGCTGTTCTTACAAAATAAACAGTAAGCCTAATCCTTTCCCACTAGGAAAAATGAAAGCCCTACCTAACCAGGGGTGCTGATTTCCTAAGGAACTCAGAGCAATTTGCATTCTACTGTGATGTGTACAAGAGACATAAAAGGACCACACTGAATCTGAATTTCATGGCTACAAGAGAACCAACTGAGAGGTCATACAGTCCTATGCCTTTCTCCTTTCCAATGTTTATATAGGATGACGCCACATAAATACATGTTCAGAGTTTAGTCACGTTGAACTGATGACCAGGCATGACTAAGGCCACCCTTAAATAATTCAGTCCACTAAATTTAAAGTGCCAAACGAGCTTGTTTCCAAGAAGATAAACTTTAGATATTTAAAAGCTAGACTGACTGTAGGTATAATATCTTTTCCATTTGCTCTTGATGAAAGAATGAAGTGGAACTGCACCTAGCTGGACTCCTCATGCATATTTCCATAGTTTTGAAAATAGACTTAGAAAAATCAGGTTAAAAACAACATATTAGAATTTTTTTTTCCTGTAAAGGACAAGAAATGGAAGAGAAAAGGGTACAAAGAGGACCAAACCTGCATCTTTAGAAGCAAACCTATCAACATTATAAGCAAACAAAATGTTCATATTAGTTCATTCTGAGGTGTGAGTACATGGCTATTTGCCTCTCTATATATTTTCTATTTGTTTGAAAGATTTAATAATATATCTAAGTAATATTAATGTATTAAATAAAACCGTGTATATGTATCTGTGTGTGACTGTATTTATGTATCTTTTATGCGTGTGTATGTGTATAAAATCTGGACTTATTCGTACCAGAATGTTAACACAGGGTCCAAATTCCTTCGCCAAAGTCTTTGAGTCCAGCTGGGTTTTCAAATCTGAATAGTTGAGAGTTGAGGATGTTCATCTAAAATGTATCATGTATATTACTTGATACCCTCAGGGAGACTGGGGGCAGCACTTTATCATCAAACACATCACTAAATGAGCTGCCTAACACTGGTTCAGGTCAGGAGAAATTTTGCCTCTAAATTTGTTTTTCAAAAGCTTATTGCTTTCCAAATTTTAATTTTCCAAATTGCTGATTAGAGACTGTGGACTTGTAATGGCCTTCTGAATGGCGACATCTGAGAGAACAGTTCTTATTTTTCTTTTCACTGAACTGTAGTTTCTAAAACAAGCCTGTACTTCGGCCAAGTAACAAGATTACATAAGGAGGAACAGAGGTGCATGCTAAAATCCTTACCTTCTCGGGCTGAATTAAACATGGCTGAGGCTTAGCAAGAACCCAGGACAATTCACTCCCCTCAAAAAGCCAGCACAATTAAGCAGAGGCTGGGAATTCCCTGGCAGTCCAGTGGTTAAGACTCCGCCCTTCCAATGCAGGGGGCACAGGTTCGATCCCTGGTCGGGGAACTAAGATCCCACATACCGCATGGTGCGGCCACAAAAATACATTAAAAAAAAGAAGAGGAAGAATAGGCTGATTGGTGCCGACTGGGAGCCCCCAGGTAGGAGAGAGAAAAGCCAGCACGTGGTGCTGATTCAGCACGGAGGGGAGTGAAGACAGAAAACATCACCAATCTGAGGATACCAAATCACAAAATCCCATCAACCCACTGGTCAATTTAAAAACTAGTTAATATGCCCCCAGATAATAAAGAGCAGTCTCAATTTGCACCTCAAAACAAAGCAAGACAAAAACCCCAAAAGAAATATTAAACAGGAAAAAAAAAAAGACCCAGTGCCCAAACTCTTCAATAACGATGGTAAGTTAATGAGGCCAAGAGAGAACGGCACAAGTTTCCACTCATAATATTTCTCAAATAGCCAGTTCTAACAAAGGACATTCTGGGTTTTGTCTTTTGTTTTTCTATTAAGACTTTTAGAGCAGTTTTAGGTTCGTTGCACAACTGAGAAGAAGGCACAGAGGGTTCCCGCACACCTCCGGCCCCCAGGCATCCATGGCCTCCTCCATAATCAACATCCTCCACCAGAGGGGGACATGCATTCCAACCCATAAAACAACACGCACACATCATAATCACTCATGGTAAAAAGGTTTTCCCCAAAGGATGAGTCCTGTATTCTCCAGCAGTCTGCTGTTCCCTGGGCGGAGCTGTTCGTTCTGAGGTGAGGTATTATTTTAAATACATCTTCTCCAAAATAACTTGTGCTCTCTCTGTTGGATTTCTATATTTACCTCAGTTTGGAAATGAGTACCAGATGAGGTGTGTTATTTTTCAGAGGCTCCTAACACCCCAACAATGTTCTTACTTCCCCAACCCCATTTACAGAGGAAGAATCAGAAGCACGGAAGGATTAAGCAACTTCCCTCTGACTGGACACCTGGGTTTGAACCCCAGGCTCCAGAGCTCATGTTCATAGCTACCATTTTAGCTACATTCTCTTTCATTCAGATTCCTCTCAAGCATTGCTTTTATTATCACTGTGGTTTTCACAGATTGGAAAATTTGAAGCTCAAAGATGTAATGTACACAATCACTTAACAACACATGGGGTGAGCAGAGATGGGAACTCAGACTATGTGACTCCTAAGGCAGTGAGTGTTCCACTATGTTCCACCATCTAATCTAGTTTCTAAACTAGCTCTTTTCAAACATCATCTAGAAGGGAGTCATGTCCAGGAGGGTGGAAGCTGCTGCACCCATTTGATAAGCTACAGTTTCCTTCTTTCATTATTAACCAAGTAAATGACATAAAAGTGATAAAATTCTCAGTATTAATGGGCAGCAGAAAATAAGGCAATAGGATTAAAACATGAGTACAGCCCAGATTTTTTTCACTACCTCATATAATCCACCATCCTCACTTAAGAAAACAAATATTTTCCTGTTAAATTACTCTTCTCTCTGCCATCCTATTCAATTCTTATCTCCATTTTTGCTACGCTTCCACAAGTAAGTCTTTAGCAATTAATCAAGATAACCTCTCTTCTCATCCCTGATTGTGAATGTCTGCTTTATTAATATCAAATACATTTATGGGATATATGTATTATATTATTATCTGGAAAGATCAGCATTAAATAAGCATCTTCTGCTCAGTTGTATTAATTTCTTACACGCTTACCTGAAAAGGCAGAGTAGATTCTCCAGCCTTCGCAAAGAGATCGATTTTTGCTTGTCTCCACTGAGATTTGGAGACTCTGATTAGATCACCTTGCTTCTGCAAATCCCCATCCAGTGATGTTCTTGTAAAAACCGAGAGATGGGAATGCTGAGACAAACGATACCAAAACTGCACCTGGTGAAAAATGTGTTTGAATGGTATAAATATTCCATTTACCTGTGTCCAGTAGCTCTTCTATAGTTAAAAATATCCCAGACTACTTCTTAATTCCCCTCCAAACATGCAGACCCAGAAAATGCTAAGTACATCTTCTGCCAGCCTTTGTATTCCCTCCTTAAAAAAAAGGCTCAAGGTAGCTACATTAACTGATATTTGTAACACATGCCATAGAGATATCTAAAGAAATGGGACACTAGCACCCTGCTCAGACAAGTCTGAGGACATATATTTGTCCACACCGTCATGGAAGTTTTACACAACCTTCACTATTGCTTCTTATGAATCTGGGGAGATACACGTTCTATATCTGACTCAAAAATTACAAAACCATGTATTACTATTCATTCTCCTTGATGTCTCAATCCAAGAAAAAGTTATCTCAAAAACCTGATTTCTCAGGTAAGAGAAAACTGCTATGAATACTTTTCATTAATTCCTTCTCCATTGTGACGTTATCAAAAAACTTGGGAGATTATATAATACTGTTCATCAATAATTTAATCCAACTAGAAAATGTTCTTTTTGAGGCCAGGGAGCCCAGACTTGATCAGTTTGGTTCCTACTCACCACCAGTGATGACATAACCTAAACGACTGACAGGTTAACTAGGTAGTGGAGAAAACACAGAGGAGTATTTTAAGGTGCCGATAGCAGTAGCTTATAATGTGGAATTCAGCACTATCGTTTATTCAGCAAATACTTATTGAGCATTTACTAAATACTGGGCCCTGTGCAAGGTGAAAATTAATTGCCTCAGTGGTTGCATGACACAATACAAAATATGACAAAAAAAACCCCACTAAAGCAAGTTCAGACACACAGCAATTTTTTCTTCTTCTCATTATGCCATAGAGAGTTCTAATGCTGCAGATTTCAAAGAAAAACACAGTATCATTCAGAGATGAGGTCCCTGAGAAATGAAATCACTCTCTTTGGACTCAAAGTGACTCCTTTTCAGTTTCACTACATTTTAAATTTTTGGTTATTTTCCTTTGTCATTGGCTTTTATTTTTTTATGTGGACAGATGTTATTACATATATTATTTATTTATTATCCCATTTATTTCACTGTTGGTACCAATTTCAATGGAGATGAAAGTTGAAAAAAAATTTTTAATGCTCTTTTTAAAAATTGTTCAAAACATCAAGCATTCTCTGTTCCAATGTGGTACACATTTTTCTTTCAATGTCTACTGAATTGCCACCAACTGATCAAAGCATTCTTTCTGATTGTTCATTTCGTATTAGATTTTACTACCAAGCTCACCTACACTCAGGCCTTTAAGCAAGAAATGTAAAGTCAAACAGAAGTGTTTGATTAAATTCTATGGAAAGGGAGGATGTTTGTTCCTCAACCACAATTAAACTTTAGATCCCTGCTGTAGTTTCAGCATGTTCCAAGCTTGTATATATGCAAAATGGAGCTTTAAACCTAGTTGTACAAGAGCTGTGCAAGCCCCATCAGAATTTCAAGCTGTCATATTGTCACTCAGTACATTACCAGTGCGAAGTTATTTTAATAGTGCATTAAGAGTAAATACCAATGGGATCTATGTTCAATAAGATAAGAGCTTAGAACTTATATTTACTTTTTTAAAAACAGAAATGGCATTGTAGAGATTTAAGGAGAATTCTTTAGTTTGGTACAGACCAAGAAACTTTCCAGAGTCTTTTCAAATTTAATATTGGTAAGGGTAAAATCGCTGAACAAAATTTATAAATACAGCTGTGATTTTCGATAGGAACTTAGCCAACATCCGTGGCTCTCACTGTGATACACACTAGTAGTGGAACACTAAGTCTTAAACTCAGAATCACAAAGCACGTTGTGAATTCCTCTTAGAACATATCAAGGCATTTTGTGTTTAGTAGGTATTCAGTTAATAGGTATTGAAGAAAAAAAGGATGTTTGAGTGGGGCTACCAGCATTCTTGCTAAAGCAAATGTCTGTAAACCTTCAAAGAGAGACAGAAAGAGAGACCTGCTCTGTATTATAAAATGTGCAAGGAATTAAGTGTCCTTAAGGACCTCAGAGTTTTATGGGAGAGAGTGAAAAGGAACAATTAAGTATAATGCATATAATGACAAAGGTATGAACACAGTGTGGCTATTTACATGTAAATAAATTAAACAAAATGAAAAAGTCACTTTCTTGGTTACACTCATCACATTTTAAGTGCTCAATAGCTATTTGTAGCTAGTGACTTCCATAGTGGACATAGCAGAGGAAAATTTCCATCACAGAAAATTCTATTAAAAAGAGCTGTATGTTAAAATTATGCCAACCATTTAAAATTTATTTACTACTTTTCATTTTAAAGGAAATTATTGTCTTGATTCATGCCTGATTCATTAAAAAGCAGTTACATAAAATGTTAATATTAAAGGCTTGCTTTTATTTCTCCTCGGTTTTCACTAAGTTGTATATATATGCACAACTTGGGTTGTATGTATAGGGTGACTATGCAAGACCATGAATCATTTTATTCAAGAAAATTTCCTGTGGTTAAATAACTTCCAACAAAGCAGTTCCTTTAATTGCAAATTGGAAAGAAAAGAAATGAAGTTCAAATTACTTCACTGTTTTTAATTGTATTCTCTGATTTTATATTATTTGTATATTTTTAGAAATATTGAATCTGGGACATCCCTGGAGGTCTAGCATTTAAGACTCCATGCTTCCGGGCTTCCCTGGTGGCGCAGTGGTTGAGAGTCCGCCTGCTGATGCAGGGGACACGGGTTCGTGCCCCGGTCCGGTAAGATCCCACATGCCGCGGTGTGGCTGGGCCCGTGAGCCATGGCCGCTGAGCCTGACCATCCGGAGCCTGTGCTCCACAACGGTTGGGGAACTAAGATCCCACATGCCACTTGGTGCCACCAAAAGACACACACACACACACACACTGAATCATTCATTTTACTATAAAAAGAAAGGACACCATATCAGGTGACTTATACTACTAGTTACAGGGTGTAGGTGAATAACTAATCTTGCTGTTTGGTTTCTACAGTGCCTTGTGATATTCCCAGAGGAATGGCCAGGTCTACAAAAGAATGTAATTAGGAACAAGTAGTAATTACTAATTAGTAAATCTCTGACACTAAATTCTGCAAAGGACATTAACAGGACATTATTTAGAAGTTCGAAATAATGTCTTCTTTATTTCTCTTTTCTGTTTCATTTTATTTTGGTCTGTCTCCAGTTGGAACGCTTCAAATTTTCTGCTTTTTTCCTCAACTTTCCTATAGTCTTTGTTCCACTTGCTTCCCTATTAGGGAAGTTTTTGGTCAGATCTTCATGTCTTTTCTCAGTTATTCTCCAAATTCTCAGCTACCTCTGCCTTCTCTGCTTCATGTCGCCCCCTGTCTGGTATTTGCTACACCTGTCATATCTTCAAGATCTAGAATAATAAAAAGAGTAAAACACAAAAAAGTTTAAAAAAAAAAAAGGAAAAGAAACAAGATATCTGTAACTCCTCAAAACTCAAGTGGAATTAAGTCAGTGTAGGGGGGATCATTTATCTCTCTCACACACACACACACACACCCCTCATCATTACCATAGTGATTCTTATGACTCCTATTCATAATCATGTTTTTGCCTCTTTTTATCTGAACAAGCTTAAGTAAAAGTTTGCAATCTTCAAAAAAATATAACCTGTTTTTCTCATCTAAATAATTAATCTTCATGTGTTTTGACAATGTACAACTGCGGAGAATATCTGCTCAACCTTTTTCCCCAAGAAACCATTGCTTCCTCTAGAATCTATCTCGTGCTCTAATACTATCCTTGGAGTAAACAAAACAATCTGAGAACAGATCATGAGTGCACCACTCCAAGCCCCATTGTATATTACTTTTTTTTCTAAATTTCTCTCTGCTATGAGCTCATAACTCTACTTGGGGAACATTACAAGACATGGCCTTTTCAAACTCATTGAGAGAGTTGTTATAAGTGGGTTATCACTTATATATATGGTTTATACGTATATATGTGTATGTTATATATTATATTTATTTATGTTTAATTTATATATTGTTACATTATATATTATACTTACATGTAATATTATATATTATATGTATTTTATATTTTTATCACTCTCTGTAGCACTTCACACTGAACTGCTATCAGTATGCCTCACTAAATTCTATACTTTGTTATGGCAAACATGTTTACATTGTCCCTAGTATATTCCCAACATTGAGGGCTATGATGAGCACAGAGTAGGGAAGCAATAGGTGTGCACTGAATCAGAGAAAGAACATTTACACTGGTATGTGTGCAATCAGGGGAGAAGTCTCAGAAGAACTACTTTTGTTTTGTTTTTTACTTCCTTGAATATGAACCAAATGAGTTCTCACATGTCTCTCTCTGCATTGGCTGCTGGAAAACTTAGATTCAAAAATGTAGCCTGGGCCTCGTAAACTTTATTTTTGGAGCCAACCTATTTTTTGTTTCATCTGTCTTTTTCCTGGTATCTCTATTCACTTCTTTTTAATTGTACGAATTTTTTGATTAAAGAGGATTTGAATAGCAAAATGAGTTGGGGGATACAAAAAAAAAAAAGACAAACACACAAAATGGCATTGAAAGCGGAAGCTTCATGTTATCAGTCCTGCTATATTTAATTATGAAGTCCTGAAAGTGAGATATGTCTTTTATACAGTAACTCAAATATGAGAGTGAGAAAATATTAATATCCATATAAATCTCCTTCAGATTTTACATTTCCTAAATTATTAAAAACAGTAACAGGGCTTCCCTGGTGGTGCAGTGGTTAAGAATCTGCCTGCCAATGCAGGGGACATGGGTTCGTGCCCTGGATCCAGGAGGATCCCACATGCCACCGAGCAGCTAAGCCCATGAGCTGCTGAGCCTGCGCTCTAGAGCCCGTGAACCACAACTACTGAGCCCACGTGCCACAGCTACTGAAACTCGTGCGCCTAGAGCCCATGCTCCACAACAAGAGACGCCACCGCAATGAGAAGCCCAAGCATCGCAACGAAGAGTAGCCTCCACTTGCCGCAACTAGAGAAAGCCAGCTCACAGCAACGAAGACCCAACGCAGCCAAAAATTTAAAATAACAAAATAAAATAAATTAATTAAAAAAAGAAGAAGTTAAAAAAAAAGAACAGTATTTTGACAGCAATAAGAAATACTAGCTTCTGGCTTCCACATGTTCTGTTTGTCCTATCTCCTGGTTATTCCAAGGAAAAATGCCAAATTTCCACCAGTGACCAAAGGAGCTTTTGAAGCTTTTAAATAAAAGTCCACATCTTGAACAATGAGTACTTACAGGAACAATTCTGCATGTTGATGCCATGTGTTGGCTACACATAAAGTACAGAGTAATTTATGCAAAATGACCCTAAAAGGCTGCTGTTGAAAAAAAAGACTCAAAAGAAAGCTTCATATTCCTTTAAAGTCCTTTCAAACAAATATTCTTAACTCTGTTAGCCTGGTATGATTATGTAGAGAAAAAAATGTAATTTCATAAAATGAATGAAGGCTTTAAGCATATCAAAGTGCCCAACTTTGGTTATTTCACCGCCCCACTTTACCATAAATATAATAAAGAACATTCGCTATTCCATGAATACAGCTATTATCAATCAATATGTTCCAGTTAGGAAGATCGGCTGGATTTTCTGATTACTCAAGAAGATAAGAATTTGGTTTGTTAGCTTATTTTGTAACTTTCATGAAAGAAAGAATCCCACATTACCACAAACTTATAAAACAGTAATAGTATATTCTTAGAATACTCCTATGGGAGAGCACTTTGGCCATGTGTACCTCAGACTATAAATAATCTCTAACAATCTAATAGTAATTCTAAGCTGGAAAGTACTATAAAGTAATCCAAATATCCCTCCCTCT
Source organism: Lipotes vexillifer (assembly GCF_000442215.2). Taxonomy (NCBI): domain Eukaryota; kingdom Metazoa; phylum Chordata; class Mammalia; order Artiodactyla; family Lipotidae; genus Lipotes; species Lipotes vexillifer. Next base: position 1,304,862 of record NW_006772098.1, read on the forward strand.
AACTCAAATATTACCAACATTCAAGCAGATGCAGATAAAAGGGAAAAAACAAATACCTCTTTGCCAGTCTATAATACTCTTACTTTTCCGCAAACCAAGGCAAACCTCTAAATCAGTATCCAAGGCCTTGGAAGGTTGAGGACTTGGTTCTGAGAGATAAACCACCAAGTGTCTAAACTGTCCACTGCTTTCACTGAGGCTCCACCCCAATAGCTCCCACAGGTAAGCTCCAAATTTAAGCCACAATAGAGAAAAATGTCCTCAAGTAGAAACAACCATAAATTGTGGGTCAATCCCTATGACCACAAATTAATGGCTACCCACATACAACAATGGGAAATGTAGATCATCTTTACAAAGAAGAAAACTGATTTCTCAGTGAGTCTCAGAATTTTTAATAAGCTCTTAGTGTTAGTGTTCACATTTCTGTAAAAGAGGCAGAATTAACAAATTCTATTCTTTTTTATCCAGTGTCGTTAACGAATTTAACAACGGCAATTGCATTGCTTTGGTATATGACCTTAAATTAAAGTTCAGTAAGCCTGTAAAGTACTTGTAAAGAGCAAGTAAATGCTTCAGGAGTTCTCAAAAGAAAAGAAAAGAAAAGAAAAACGTACATCTATCACGTAAGATTTAATTAAAATAAACCAAAGGTGGGAGACTCTACAGTCCATCTGGGTGAGGTGGAAGTGGAGTCCAGGCAGTTGTTTTAATCCAAATTCCCACAGAGAAATGGGCAGCAAAAACCAAAGGGGAAAAATAAAGAGGACAACTTATTAAGAGTTCTGGACACTCTCATTGAGAATTATATCAAGCTGAAAGTATAATTAAATTTATACTTTTATAAAGGTCTGATGATCTGTAATTTATCATCAGGAAAGCCTGTGTTAGTGCTGTAACCCTGCATTTCTAGGTGATGAATTTAGTGTGTGGCACTATTGATCCCTTCATTATTTTCTGATAACCAAGAAAAAAAAAGCTGAAACCCTAAAGGCTTAGGGACATGTCAGAACTCTCAAAAGGATGGAAAGCAAGGCAAGCTGAACAGAAGCATCTAATAGGCATTCATGTTATGGAAAGTAAAGGGATTATGTTTATTGAACACCTAATACCTGCCAAATACTTTTCCAGGTGCTTTACTTAATCACGTTTGAATTCTCACAACCATGTGAAGAAGGCAGGCTAACACTATGCTTCCAGTGTGGACACTGAGTCTCAAAGGAAGCATATCATTTGTGGCAGAACTGAGACTGGAACCAGTTGGAACTAGGTCCACCTGACTCCAAAGTCCCTCTTCTTTCTTCTCTGTTGTGCTATGGAAATGACCTGAGCATTTCATCCCTTGGTGTGTGTTTACCTGGCACCAGAAGGAGTAACTGAAAAAATAAAATTTTGGAAATGTAATTATTTTTTCTGCACATATTTATCTTTCTTTATTCATCCTTTCATTTTTCTTTCAGTAGAACTTGTTGAACTGCTTTTATTTTCCTCAACTAACACTGTTGGCCAAGATAACAAGCAGTTTGGGCAACCTGTATCCACAGCTTTAAATTATTGAAAGAACTACATGGAAAGAATGCAAAATGACAGAAATATTTTTGAATAGGCCCCCCAAAAGAAGGGTGTAAGTTATATACTGCAAATGTCTTTTGGAACGAAATGACATTTCATGTTGAAATAGCTCATATAAATCTCAGTTTATTGTGAAAATATTAGTAAAACACAGCCAGCATTTACTAGCTAGAGTAACCCAAGCTTAACAGTTTACAGCTACAGAATGGCCAATGGAAATTCCAATAATTGGGTACCTGACACGGGGTAGAGGCATTGAGTGATTTTGTAAGAACAGGACTTCCAAGCTTGGCCACTGCAGGTGATCGACGTGCCCCCAAATAAATAAACGATCCTGCAAAAACAAACGTAAAGCCATATGGATACAAATTCTACTACTGGACATTTAGTCGTTCTTTGCGCTAACGTGCACACGTTCAACTGTCAATCAGATAAAGAAAATTACATTTTTACTTCTTTAGCGTTAAGCTCTGTAGATAACCAAAAAGTGCTTTCATATGGATAACATTAAATCTAAAATAAAACCCAACTGATGAAAAACAAGCTCTTGATCTAAATCCTCTCAACAAATATGTTTATTGGCTTAACTCACATCACAGTTAGAAATCACATTAAATGAAGCTTCTAAGTTTACAATTAGATATTCAACATACCCTTACAAAATTCCCATGAGACATTTGCTTGTAAGTTTCTTCACGATATACTGAAGGATAGAGCCTATAGAATGAGTTTGGTTTCTCCTGGGGCTTACATGTTTGACACTGCTGTCTGTGCTAGTGGGGATGAAAGCTTAATTGAAGATCTAATCTAGTGTTAACAAAATAACTGCTTCTAGATTTTAACTACAGTGGATGTGCTCATGGTAAATGTATGGGGGGTGGGGGGGGATAACATCTCTTAACAGCTCAAAGGATCACACATTCTGAACGGCTGTCAGGGGTAGCTTCATTGAATATTGAAAATTTACAAGGAAGGTTATGCTAAACAATGTCAAGTCCTGATCCTGCCCTTTGATAATCATAGAGTGATGGGCAACTTGTAAAGCCAACTATTTTGATGAAAAAAACACATTCAGAAGGTGATTTTCTTAGACACCGATCAATGCTGACTGCACAGAATGAAAAGGATTTCAGAATTAAAACATATTACTTTACAGATACCACCACATGTTTAACCAAACAACCAAGGCCGCAAGTCAGCAGTATGGTCTCTGAGTGGGAAAAATAGAACCCAGTTTATATGGGTGTTAAATCTCAAAGCCAGTTGGGAAGGATAAAGATCACTGTTCCCAAAATCCAAACTAAGAGTAACAGAAACAGTATATATGAGCTCATTAAATTCTCTATCTCCCCTATAAAAGAGTCGAGTAGGAGAAGATGATTTTGAAAAATTAATCCAGCTTAAAAATCCTTTACTTGAGATTCAAGTAAAACTCAACTGAATATTGTCAAAACATAAATTAAAATTCTAAAAATTAACATACATTCAAAGATCTTACTCCCCTGGTCATTTAAAACAATATGGATGATTTCGAACAAGAAGTTAATGAAGGATGAAACATATAAACACTAAACCTCCAAAATCTAAAAGAAGCAAACGGTTTGAACAAATTGATTATGCCACAAAAGTAACTGGAAAAGTGACAGGAAAAAAATCTAACAGAACATATGGCCCTGCAGCTGAATTTTATTTAATTTTATTTAATTTTTAAAGAATAAATACTTGCACATGACTTGCATATATCTCAGGTCTTAGAAAAATATGGAGAGCTCCCTGACTCATTTTATGATGCCAGATATCTCTAATGTTAAGAATGATGAAAACAGAATAAAAATAAAGCAATAACACTTGTGATCATACATACAAAATTCAAATTAAAATGTTTCAATTGAACCTGAAATTCTTATCAAAAAATAATGTATCCTGACAAGTGAGCTTTCCAAGAATAGAGGTTTGATTAAACAGACCTATCAACAGTCAATTAGATCAACAAATTAAAGAGTAAAATCATAGATTCATATCAACAAATATTGAAAAGACTATGAAAAACAGTCAGCCATTCCAAATAACCTCAATAAAATATTTTTAAAAAACACTTAATAAAGATTAATGACCAACCTCAAAATAAATAACATTTTCAATGGTAAACAACAAAACTATTTTAATTAAAATGAGAAACTACCTAGAGAATTGTGTCACCATTAGTAATTAGAGGAAATATGAGATAATATTAATTATCTTGGACTAGGATTATCGTATAAATCTAGTAAATGTGGAAGTCAAGAGAATAAAATTTCTAGTAAACACAATAGAAAAATAGAGAGTTCCACATGTATTGCCAATAACATAATTGTAAAAATAGAAACCCCAACAAATTCTATCTTTTAAAAAACACAAGTATTAAAAAGAGAATTTAGTAAGGTAAATAGAAACAGAGAAATAATTTTAAGTCATTTTTATTTATTTTAGCAGTAAGACACGGGATTTAGAATGGTAAGAAATATTCTACTTACAGTTAACAACAATAATACAAAATATGTAGGAATAAATTTAACAAGAATGGGACAGGACTTATATGAAGAACATTATAAAACTCCATGGAAAACTATAAGCCTTCTGATTAAATGAAAAGAGATAACATGTTATTAGATGGAAAGATGATATTATGAAAATATTATGTTAGTAAAAACTGATGTGGAAGCTAAAAGCAATCCTGAGAGAATTTTAACCAAATATTTGAAAAACAAATAATATTGACTTAAAGTTTATATATGCAGGTTAGGCCTAAAGATACTGAACTCTGACCCCAGACCCATGTACTTCTAGGAATACATCTCTGGATTTATTTTCTTGCAAGCCTGCTCCACAGAATACACTGACTTAAGAGACCTGTGGAATTACAATATGCCAAAGAAAGTGTTCCTGTTAATCTGAACTGTTCATTGTAAAACTCTTGTACACCCATATACCCCAGAAGGGATAGCTAACCAGCACAGTATAAAAATAAAGAATGGAGGGGTGATTTTTGGCTGTGTTGGGTCTTCGTTGCTGTGCGCAGGCTTTCTTTAGTTGTGGCGGGCAGGGGCTGCTCTTCGTTGTAGTGTGCGGCCTTCTTGTTGCAATGGTTTCTCTTGTAGCGGAGCATGGGCTCTGGGTGCACAGGCTTCCGTAGTTGTCACACAGGCTCTAGAGCAGAGGCTCAGTGGTCGTGGCTTGGTTGCTCTGCTGAATGTGGGATCTTCCTGGACCAGGAATTGAACCCATGTCCCCTGCACTGGCAGGTGGATTCTTGTCCACTGCACTACCAGGTGTATAGTGAGGAGGAACCAAGATGGTGGAGTAGAAGGACATGATCTCACTCCTTCTTGTGAGAACACCTGAATCACAAATAGCTGCTAGACAACCATCGACAGGAAGACACTGGAACTCTCCAAAAAATATACTCCACATCCAAAGACAAAGGAGAAACTGCAATGAGATGGTAGGAGGGGTGCAATCACAGTAAAATCAAATCCCATAACTGCTGGGTGGGTGACTCAGAGACTGGAGAACACTTATACCACAGAAGTCTACCCACTGGAGTGAAGATTCTGAGCCCCACATCAGGTTTCCCAACCTGGGGGTCCAGCAACGGGAGGAGGAATTCCTAGAGAATCAGACTTTGAAGCCTAGTGGGATTTGACTGCAGGACTTTGACAGGACTGGGGAAAACAGAGACTCCACTCTTGGAGGGCACACACAAAATAGTGTGCACATCGGGACCCAGGGGAAGGAGCAGTGACGGCATAGGAGACTGAACCAGACCTACCTGCTAGTGTTGGAGGGTCTCCTGCAGAGGCGGGGGGAGGGTGGCTGTGGCTCACCATGGGGACAAGGACACCGGCAGCAGAAGTTCTGGGAGGTACTCCTTGGCGAGAACCCTCCCAGAGTCTCTCATTAGCCCCATCAAAGAGCCCAGGTAGGCTCCAGTGTTGGGGTGCCTCAGGCCAAACAACCAACAGGGAGGGAACCCAGCCCCACCCATCAGCAGTCAAGCGGATTAAAGTTTTACTGAGCTCTGCCCATCAGAGCAACAGTCAGCTCTACCCACCACCAGTCCCTCCCAACAGGAAACTTACACAAGCCACTTAGATAGCTTCATCCACCAGAGGGCAGACAGCAGAAGCAAGAACTACAATCCTGCAGCCTGCGGAACAAAAACATTCACAGAAAGAGAGACAAGATGAAAAGGCAGAGGGCTATATGCCAGATGAAGGAACAAGATAAAACCCCAGAAAAATAACTAAATGAAGTGGAGATAGGCAACCTTCCAGAAAAAGAATTCAGAATAATGATAGTGAAGATGATCCAAGACCTCAGAAAAACAATGGAGGCAAAGATCGAGAAGATGCAAGAAATGTTTAACAAAGACCTAGAAGAATTAAAGAACAAACAAACAGAGATGAACAATACAATAACTGAAATGAAAACTAAACTAGAAGGAATGAATAGCAGAATAACTGAGGCAGAAGAACGGATAAGTGACCTGGAAGACAGAATGGTGGAATTCACTGCTGTGGAACAGACTAAAGAAAAAAGAATGAAAAGAAACGAAGACAGCCTAAGAGACCTCTGGGACAACACGAAACGCAACAACATTTGCATTACAGGGGTCCCAGAAGGAGAAGAAACAGAGAAAGGACAAGAGAAAATATTTGAAGAGATTATAGTCGAAAACTTCCCTAACACAGAAAAGGAAATAGCCACCTAAGTCCAGGAAGCGCAGCGAGTCCCATACAGGATAAACCCAAGGAGAAACATTCTGAGACACATAGTAATCAAACTGGCAAAAATTAAAGACAAAGACAAATTATTGAAAGCAGCAAGGGAAAAACGACACATAACATACAAGGGAACTCCCATAAGGTTAACAGCTGATTTCTCAGCAGAAACGCTACAAGCCAGAAGGGAGTGGCGTGATTTACTTAAAGTGATGAAAGGGAAGAATCTAAAACCAAGATTACTCTACCTGGCAAGGATCTCATTCAGATTCGATGGAGAAATCAAAAGTTTTACAGACAAGCAAAAGCTAAGAGAATTCAGCACCACCAAACCAGATCTACAACAAATGCTAAAGGAACTTCTCTAAGTGGGAAACACAAGAGAAGAAAAGGACCTACAAAAACAAACGCCCCAAAATTAAGAAAATGGTAATAGGAAGGGGCTTCCCTGGTGGCGCAGTGGTTGAGAATCTGCCTGCCAATGCAGACGACACGGGTTCGAGCCCTGGTCTGGGAAGATCCCACATGCCATGGAGCAACTAGGCCCGTGAGCCACAATTACTGAGCCTGCGCGTCTGGAGCCTGTGCTCCGCAACAACAGAGGCCGCGATAGTGAGAGGCCTGCGCACCGCGATGAAGAGTGACCCCCACTTGCCACAACTAGAGAAAGCCCATGCACAGAGATGAAGACCCAACACAGCCATAAATAAATAAATAAATAAATACATTAAAAAAAAAAAAAGAAAATGGTAATAGGAACATATATATCAATAATTACCTTAAATGTGAATGGATTAAATGCTCCAACCAAAAGACACAGGCTTGCTGAATGGATACAAAAACAAGACCCATATATATGCTGTCTACAAGAGACCCACTTCAGACCTAGGGACACATACAGACTGAAAGCGAGGGGATGGAAAAAGATATTCCATGCAAATGGAAATCAAAAGAAAGCTGGAGTAGCAATACTCATATCAGATAAAATAGACTTGAAAATAAAGAATGTTACAAGAGACAAGGAAGGACACTACATAATGATCAAGGGATCAATCCAAGAAAAAGATGTAACAATTATAAATATATATGCACCCAACATAGGAGCACCTCAATACATAAGGCAACTGCTAAGATCTATAAAAGAGGTAATAGACAGTAACACAATAATAGTGGGGGACTTTAACACCTCACTTACACCAAGGGACAGATCATCCAAAATGAAAATAAATAAGGAAACAGAAGCTTTAAATTACACAATAGACCAGATACACTTAATTGATATTTATAGGACATTCCATCCAAAAACAGCTTTCTTTTCAAGGGCACACAGAACATTCTCCAGGATAGATCACATCTTGGGTGACAAATCAAGCCTCAGTAAATTGAAGAAAATTGAAATCATATCAAGCGTCTTTTCTGACCACAACACTATGAGATCAGAAATGAATTACAGGGAAAAAAACGTAAAAAAAACACAAACACATGGAAGCTACACAATACATTACTAAATAACCAAGAGAACACTGAAGAAATCGAGGAGGAAATCAAAAAACACCTAGAGACAAATGACAGTGAAAACACAATGATCCAAAACCTATGGGATGCAGCAAAAGCAGTTCTAAGAGAGAAGTTTACAGCTATACAAGCCTACATCAAGAAACAAGAAAAATCTCAAATAAACAATCTAACCTTACACCTAAAGGAACTGGAGAAAGAAAAACAAACAAAACCCAAAGTTAGCAGAAGGAAAGAAATCATCAAGATCAGAGCAGAAATAAATGAAATAGAAACAAAGAAAATAATAGCAGAGATCAATAAAACTAAAAGCTGGTTCTTTGAGAAGATAAACAAAATTGATAAACCATTGGCCAGACTCATCAAGAAAAAGAGGGAGAGGACTCAAATCAATAAAATTAGAAATGAAAAAGGGGAAGTTACAACAGACACCACAGAAATACAAAGCATCCTAAGAGACTACTACAAGCAACTCTATGCCAATAAAATGGACAACCTGGAAGAAATGGACAAATTCATAGAAAGGTATAACCTTCCAAGACTGAACAAGGAAGAACCAGAAAATATGAACAGACAAATCACAAGAAAGGAAATTGAAACTGCGATGAAAAATCTTGAAACAAAGTCCAGGAACAGATGGCTTCACAGGTGAATTCTATTTAGAGAAGAGCTAACATCCATCCTTCTCAAACTCTTCCAAAAAATTGCAGAGGAAGGAACACTCCCAAACTCATTCTATGAGGCCACCATTACCCTGATACCAAAACCAGACAAAGATACTACAAAAAAAGAAAATTACAGACCAATATCACTGATGAATATAGATGTTAAAATCCTCAACAAAATACTAGCAAACAGAATCCAACAACACATTAAAAGGATCATACATCATGATGAAGTGGGACTTATCCCAGGGATGCAAGGATTCTTCAATATATGCATATCAATCAATGTGATACATCATATTAACAAATTGAAGAACAAAAACCATATGATCATCTCAATAGATGCAGCAAAAGCCTTTGACAAAATTCAACACCCATTTATGATAAAAACTCTCCAGAAAGTGGGCATAGAGGGAAACTACCTCAACATAATAAAGGCCATATACGACAAACCCACAGCAAACATCATTCTCAGTGGTGAAAAACTGAAAGCATTTCCTTTAAGATCAGGAACAAGACAAGGAAGTTCACTCTCACCACTATTATTCAACATAGTTTTGGAAGTCCTAGCCATGGCAATCAGAGAAGAAAAAGAAATAAAAGGAATACAAATTGGAAAGGAAGAAGTAAAACCTTCACTGTTTGCAGATGACATGATACCATACATAGAGAATCCTAAAAATGCCACCAGAAAACTACTAGAGCTAATCAATGTATCTGGTAAAGTTGCAGGATACAAATTTAATGCACAGAAATCTCTTGCATTCCTATACACTAATGATGAAAAATCTGAAAGAGAAATTAAGGAAACACTCCCATTTACCACTGCAGAAAAAACAATAAAATACCTAGGAATACACCTACCTAGGGAGACAAAAGACCTGTATGCAGAAAACTATAAGACACTGATGAAAGAAATTAAAGATGATACCAACAGATGGAGAGATATACCATGTTCTTGGATTGGAAGAATCAATATTGTGAAAATGACTATACTACCTAAATCAATTTACAGATTCAACGCAATCCCTATCAAATTACCAATGGCATTTTTTACAGAACTAGAGCAAATCATCTCAAAATTTGTATGGAGACACAAAAGACCCCGAATAGCCAAAGCAGTCTTGAGGGAAAAAAACGGAGTGGGAGGAATCAGACTCCCTGACTTCAGACTATACTACAAAGCTACAGTAATCAAGACAATATGGTACTTGCACAAAAAGAGAAACACAGATCAACGGAATAAGATAGAAAGCCCAGAGATAAACCCATGCATCTACGGTCAACTAATCTATGACAAAGGAGGCAAGGATATACAATGGAGAAAAAACAGTCTCTTCAATAAGTGGTGCTGGGATAACTGGTCAGCTACATGTTAAAAAATGAAATTAGAACACTCCCTAACACCATAACACAAAAATAAACTCAAAATGGATTCGAGACCTAAGTGTGAGACCGGACACTATAAAACTCTTAGAGGAAAACATAGGAAGAACACTCTTTGACATAAATCACAACAAGATCGTTTTTGATCCACCTCCTAGAGTAACAGAAATAAAAACAAAAATAAACAAATGGGACCTAATGAAACTTCAAAGCTTTTGCACAGCAAAGGAAACCATAAACAAGATGAAAAGACAATCCTCAGAATGGGAGAAAATATTTGCAAACGAATCAACGGACAAAGGATTAATCTCCAAAATATATAAACAGCTCATGCAGCTCAATATTAAAGAAAGAAACAACCCAATCCAAAAATGGGCAGAAGACCTAAACAGACATTTCTCCAAAGAAGACATACAGATAGCCAAGAAGCACATGAAAAGCTGCTCGACATCACTAATTATTAGAGAAATGCAAATCAATACTACAATGAGGTATCACCTCATACCAGTTAGAATGGGCATCATCACAAAATCTACAAAAAACAAATGCTGGAGAAGGTGTGGAGAAAAGGGAACCCTCTTGCACTGTTGGTGGGAATGTAAATTGATACAGCAATTATGGAGAACAGTATGGAGGTTCCTTAAAAAACTAAAAATAGAATTACCATATGATCCAGCATCCCACTACTGGGCATATACCCACAGAAAACCATAATTCAAAAAGACGCATGCACCCCGATGTTCATTGCAGCACTATTTACAATAGCCAGGTCACGGAAGCAACCTAAATGCCCATCGACAGACGAATGGATAAAGAGGTTGTGGTACATATATACAATGGAATATTACTCAGCCATAAAAAGGAACGAAATTGGGTCATTTGTTGAGATGTGGATGGATCTAGAGACTGTCATACAGAGTGAAGTAAGTCAGAAAGAGAAAAACAAATATTGTATATTAGTGCATGTATGTGGAACCTAGAAAAATGGTACAGATGAACCAGTTGGCAGGGCAGAATTTGAGACACAGATGTAGAGAACAAACGTATGGACACCAAGGGGGGAAAGCCACGGTGGGTGGAGATGGTGGTGTGATGAATTGGCCAATTGGGATTGACATGTATACACTGATGTGTATAAAATTGATGACTAATAAGAACCTGCTGTATAAAAAAATAAATTAAATAAAGTTCAAAAGTAAAAAAAAAATGTAGGGGTCAGTTTCCCCACGTTAAGCTTTCCAGGCCAGCCTCAACCTCACCTTTTGCAAAGGACGTACCCCCTTAATACAATTGACCGGAAGGGAGTCCTTACATGCTGTGAGAACATTTATAATGAGTTTATAATGAATTTAGGTAAAAAATCACAAATATTACCATTAAGAAGGAAGAAAGAAATCATAAATAAAACCAATGAAAGGAGGTTTGGATCAGGAATGCAAGAATGGTTTAATATTTGAAAAATCATTCATTTTATTAGAAACAAAAAGGATAATATCACGATATGATTATCACAACATATGCTGAAAAAAGCACGTGAAAAATTTTAACATGCTTACATATATGTGTGTGTGTATATATATATATATATATATATATATATATATATATAAACTTAACACACTATCAATAGAAGGAAACATCTTTTTTTTCTTTTAACATCTTTATTGGAGTATAATTGCTTTACAATGGTGTGTTAGTTTCTGCTGTATAACAAAGTGAATCAGCTATACATATACATATATGCCCATATCTCCTTCCTCTTGTGTCTCCCTCCCAGCCTCCCTATCCCACCCCTCTAGGTGGACACAAAGCACTGAGCTGATCTCCTTGTGCTATGCTTGGAAACATCTTTATCTGAAACAAAACAACCTTTTAGGAACTATAGCATTCAAGGCTGAATTACTGACAGCTTTTCCCCTAAATAGGCACAAGACAAGTACAGCAGCTATCACAAGCTCTATTTAACATTTTTCCAGAAGCCCTATCTAGGGCGATAAAACCAAAAAGAAAACAGAAGCCTTAAGATTTAGAAAGAAGGAAGTAAAATTGTCATTATTTGAAGACAAAGTAATTATGAACCCAGAAAATGTGAAACATTTATAAATTCTTAACTATAATAAAAAAATTAACAAGGCCATTGAATACAAGGTCAGTATTTAAAAATATAATTGTACTTATATACACAGCAACCAAAAAAATTAAGTTTTTAAAATGTGACACAGTAGCTGCAAAAATATTAAAAACCTAAGAAAATATTAGCAAAATATTTTTTAAATCTATGCACTGAAAGCTTCAAATATTTAGCAAAATTAAAGATCTAAATAAATTGAAAAATTAGAAACATTTGAAAAATCATTTTTCAGTGAAAGACAAATCAAGGTTACACACAAAAAATCATTTTATACCCGTAAGTTTTTTTAAAACTTAAGAGCATATAATGTCTATTGATGGTAGGCAAATAGCAAAAAGCACTCCTTTTTGCTGCTGGAATTTTAAGTATTAAAATTTGATGAGAAAGTACATATCTTTTGGTAAAAATATAGGAGTCTCACTTTTAGTCCTTTACTGCATAGAATAAAAGCTCCCCATATAAGAAAATGCATACAAGTACAGATTTTGCAGCATTGTCATAATATTGTCACTCAATAAGCGTATGGCTAGATATATTATGGCATATCCAGACCAAAGAAATGAAGCAAAAAAACAAAAAGAATTAGGCTTTATCTGTTTCCAGGCAAGGTTGAGTATCAGGGACCAGATTTAGCCTTCTGTCTAACAGTAGCAAAGAAATCAAAACAATATATACTAAATAATAGTTTTCAAATGTAGGGCAATGGGAATGTAGAACCACAGGATAATGATCTCTGAGAGGGGAAACAAATGAACTAAGCCATACAATTTCCCCAGCTTACTGCCTAAACCGCGTTTCCAGCTGCCATTCAGGGAGGGGAAGCCAGGAGGAGTGTGGTGGTCTCCTCAAGTTGAAAAGATGGCACCTCGGGGAGACTCAAGTGGCTACAGTTCATAAAGCAGAGTTCCAGGAGGGGAGAGCTGCAAAGAGAGAGAGCTCCAGAGATCTCCAGAGAGCTCCCCCCAAATTTCCACCTGAGTACTGACCAGGGCTTGGACATAAGGAAACTACCTGAGGCTGGAGGAAAACCTTCTAAAAGGGGCAGTTGAAACATTGCCTCAAGGTCACAAAGGGCCAGAAATAGTAGAGTCTTTTCACTAACCGGAGTGGAAACGCTAATTATACATAGGAATTGGAAAGA
>NW_006772098.1:1318042-1383814 GCF_000442215.2 Lipotes vexillifer
TGCTCAAGTTATGAAAACTTATATCCAGACAAAACCTGTAGGCAAATTTTATAGAATATTCATAATCACCAAAATTTAGAAACAACTCAAATATCCTTCCATCTGTTTACACCCAACTCTAGTAATATGATATATACTCAATAACTGGTTTGAGAAAGGAAACAAAAATCATTATATGAGCTTGGAGGAAATGTACTATTAATACATATAGTTCTAATAATTAAAAGTCTCCTTCCTATCATAAACTTTAAATTTAATCCAATCTGTCACAGAATCTTAAGGGAAAAATGAGACTCATTGGCACAAAGGCAAAAATTAAGATCTCACTCCACTGTTAAATAATAAGCTGCATTTATAGTTTTAGATAACAGATGGATAGCCAAAGTCTCCCTTCCATCCCCTAACATCCTCCCCAACTAACCCCAATTTCCAGTGGCTAAAGACACAGTCAATACTGTTAGTTTTCACATACTTCTTTGGAAATCCCAAAGGAGAAACAAATATAATAATGTCCAGTGGGGTTATACAAGCTTAAAGAGGATCTACAGTACAGTTGCCTTATTATAAAATTAATATGATACTAATGTACCTTTGTAATGTTATCCAAACAAAACAAAAACAGAACAAAACCCTTGTGTTTTCCTTGGAGCTTCACAAACCCTTATTGGAATGCCATATGTAGTTATGGTTGCTCTATTTTAAGGGTATATGTAAAAACTGTACTGCTGATTAAAAGCATATATGGGGAAGAAGATTGTTTATTACAAAGAAGCCATAAGAGTGATTACATTGCATTCAAGTATTTGTATATTTATTTTAAAGATAGTGCTAACTCTCTGTTCTTAGAAAAAGGATTAAACTATGTTTCTTTCTGTTTTATGAAATTTGGATTGCTCTAAAAAGAAGACAACCCTACTGTACATGATTCATGACAACTAGAGAAATTTACCAGAAGACTTTTCCCCTCTTCATGCCTTCAATCCAACCTTTTAAAAAGTGTAACAAAAAGTTTTGTTATTAAAACAATTCTCCTTTCAGGAAACTCAATTAAGCACAAATTATTAAGTTGATCAGGACAATTTAAAGCAAGACAAACCAGAGTTCCATTTATAAAGTCTATAGATGGAAGTGAAAACACATAGTATCACCATTCACAACAGGAAAGAAAGACAACAATTTTGGGGGGGAAGAAAAAAAAAGAGGAAAACGTCCTACCATGATTTGTGTTTGTTGTGTTCTCAGCATCAGGAAGATGGTGGTCTACACTCGTCAACCTTTTCATGAATTCCCAGTGTGAATCTTCTGTGAGAAATGGCTCCCAGCCACAGAAACCAGACTCAAAGCCACACCTGAGATGATTTGCTGTTATGCACAAAAAGAAAACTGGTAAGGAGAAATGAAGGGGGAGCAAGCAGGCAAACACTGACTCTATGTTAGCCAATCAACTTAGGCAGTCAGAACTGTCACTCCACTTCGTAAAGAATGTTTCCTGATCATCAGAATAGTTTTACTTTTTCCAACCTCACAAAGTGTTCCATGTGCTGTGTGAGGCATTGCCCCTCTATACTCTTCTGTCTCCAAGCCTGGCACATTCCACCCTGGTTGGCCATCTCCACTGCATTTAATGAGACAGGCTGAAACTCTACAGCTTTTCAGAGAGTAACCAATTCACCTGCCAAGATGAAAAAGATTCACCTGCCCAGATGGTTAAAAAAAAATTGGAAAGGATGGCATTTAAATTAATTCTAGACACCTGAAGAGCTTGAGGTCGGCACCTTAGAATTCATTCTATTATGCTACTTTAACAGCTTCTCAAAAAAAAAAAAAAAAAAACCCTAGCCACTTTGCATTGCAGGTAAATCAGATATTTTGAAATTTGCTTTGTTTCCCCTTCTTAATACACAACTAAAAAGTTGAAAAACTTAAGTTCCTACATGTATCACAAAGCACGACTTCTAGAGAAAGTCAGGATTTGGGGTGAGCTTCCTAAGCGACTTTCCTAGCTTTTTCATAAAATTGGTGAGGAAAAAACAAAAGTTTCAGTGGACTGGGCCATACACCAGAAGTTCTAACAACTTGATTTGTGCTTTCAAGAAATTAGCTTTTATGTGTTTAAATTTTCTTTTCCTGAAATAAGAATCATAGTATCAGTCTATCTTAGTTTGGGGATAAATTAATACAATTAATTTAAAACATATTTCCAGGTATTCCTCTTTATGCAGACACATTTTCCTAACAGATAGAAAGACAAAATAATTCTTGGTCAGAAAACACCTAAAGTTTTGACAAGCTCCCTAACAATTATCTTTAATAAAGGTAATAATAGATGTGTTCCCACTGAGCTCCAAGTATGTGTCAAGTATTTTGCATATATTACCATTTGTTTTCACAAATACCCTACACAGCAAGCATAATTATCCCCGAAAGATTTTCTTTTTGAAACTTTAGCACTAAGCAACTCACCTATGGTAAATTTTAGTAAATGGAATAGCCAACCTTTGAGTTGTCTGACACCAAAGCTTATACTTTGAAGCTCCCTGCACCTGGGACTCTGTCTTAAAATTTAAAAGACTGCTTCACTGTATGCTTACTCTTAACCATTATTTTCAGTTTTAAATAACGTGAGCAATTTTATCAGCATATTGAATAAGCCCACTATATCTTAATAATCAAAGGAGTTTCAAATTTCTATAAAAATGGATGCCTGGTTTCATAACCAGATATTTCATCACTAACGTGTCAACTCTTAAAACACTGAAGTGCACTTTGCAAGTGACAGGGCCATTTAAATTTTCTCTACGTGCTTGTTTCGACAGTCATATAATGGATATATAATGAAAGATATTTTTCTTTACAAGCAAATATTATTTTCCCCTTAAATATATTTCCCAAAAAATAAAAACAAGCAAATTACCTATCATATAATAATGAAAAAATGTTGTACATCACCTCATGGTGAATCAACATGACAAGGAGATGCTGTTCACCCACATAGTACTTAGCTGGAAATCTATTGTTTCTGGATGTTTTTCTTTTCACAGCTCTGGCTACAGAGTTGATAAGCTACTGTTATTGATAAAAAGTTAATGCTCCAAGGAGAGCCTCTTCTGTTTTGTGACAGTCTTAAGAACCTATGACCTAGCTGTGACTGTCTCCCTGGGCATCCAGAAAATTCTCTGGTCTAGTTCTTTGGTCCTCTGTGAACTTTGCCACCTGCTAAGCCACCTCCCAGCTCTTCTAAGTCAGCTGGTAGAATGTAGAAATAGACAAGATTTGAAATATATACCTGACCTCTGAAATGTGCTTATAAGTTGCAAATTCTTGGTCGTGAACTTGGTCAAGGAATCCTTCCACCTCCCCCACCTCGGGTACCCTCAATTCCTAAATGCACACATCCTTGGAATAGAAAATCTTCCATCTGGGTTGGCCCAGGATTGTCCCAGTTTACACCTGTTGTCCAAGGATAATAATACCTCTCCTCTTTCCTCTCAAGTGACTCTGTTTGGGCAATAAATTCAATACTGCCCTATTGGGGCAATAAATTATATATTAATTCACAAAGGAAGCAAGTCCATGCAGATAACAATCTTGTTATATGCAATGGTGTGAAATAGCCATAAGACCAGTGAGTGTGGAAATGGAAAGTCAAAGTCACCCAAGCATCACCAAACCCTTCCGCAGACTCTTCACACCTGTGCCTGTGTCACTCAACTGCAAAAATGTAACAAAGATTTCAAGACGAAGTAACTTTGGATTGAATAAATGTTGAAATTTGGCTTTAGGAGAAAAGTTCAAGCCACTTCTTTCATTACCTGGATGTTTTATCAGTTAAAATGTCAATCATTGCACTTTCCACAGAACACTAAACACCACTACCCTTTGAAAAATGAAAATTAATTTTTAAAATCCATCACTATAAAGATAATATGAAAGCAAAATGGTGCAATCACCTCTGTAAAAATCTTGGTGAACTTCTCAGGTGTTTTTACCAAAGACGTTCGTTCCAGTACACTTCAAAGGACTTGTTTTAAAGCTAAATATTCTAGAATTTAACTGCACTATAAAATACAAGTCAAGCTTCAAACCAAAGTTGAAGTTCTTCCATTAATATTTCCCCTACATAATTCAAAACATTTAAGGTGAAGTTATAAATATCTGAAGAAAACCAGGAAGGCCAAACACATTCTAGCAGCTAATAAATGTCTTATGAAACCACATGTGTTAAACGTTAAATGTTTACAAAATCTAAAAAATCATGTATTCATATAAACAAAATGTATTCATTACAAACAGTGATTTTGACTATGTGGTTGCTTTTATTTAAATTTCTGTGACTACAAAACACATTTCACCATCTCTAATCAGAAGATGAGATATGCCACAGTTCATAATTTTAGTGAAATTTCACTGAGTTCATCAGTTAGAGTAATATTTTTAAATTATGACAATGCTTTGTCTTGCATATTTAACCAATGAAGCATATTAGCAGAAGAAAAAGAATTTCATTGTGGCGGCTGAGGAAAATTCTGGATCGTGAAAATTAAAATATTTATGAACTCTCCAGTTTGGAAGTAAATCAGTTCTCTATTACATAAGAAAAATGTTTGCATGGGAATGCTCCATTCAATAAGCATATATTAGGCTTTAATATAAATATATAAACATTTTGTTAATATTTATTGAGAACCTACCAGGATCTTTTCTCCACTAAATATACATGTATTTCCCTTACCCTCAGGAAGTACTGTTAGTATTCAATATTTATTTTTCAAAATATGGAAGACATCCAGAGACAGTATCACAGTAAAGATTAAATGCATTGCACTGGATTCCTGGTTTAAGCTTCTTTCACTTGAATATTGTACCAACTTCTCCTTTGAAGTGTAACAATTTGTATTAGCAGGTTAAATGCTCTAACAACTCCTCTTTATTCAATTAAAAGCTTTTTTCCCCATGGAATTGTCCAAACGGTTTTGATTTAAACACACATCTGTCAATCCTGCCATTCTTTTTGGAACATACAGTCTTTTTCTGTATGTTATGATTGAAAATTAGATATATATATATTCAAAATTGTATTGTGGTAAAATATACTTAATATAAAAATTACCTTTTTAACCATTTTTAAGTGTACAGTTGAGTGGCACTAAGCACCTTCACACTGTTGTACACCCAACACCATCATGAATCCCCAGAACTTTTCCATCATCCCAAATCTAAACTCCATACCCATTAAACACTTACCCCCCATTTTTCTCTTCCCCTCACCCCTGGCAACCACCATTCTGTTTCCCATCTCTATGAATTTGATTCCTCTAGGTAAGAAGAATTATACAATGTTTGTCCTATTGTGACTTGCTTATTTCACTTAGCATGTCTTCAAGGGTCAGCGAGGTGTACACACCTCGCACCTGCACTTTCCCATCCTTGCAGTAATCACAGCCTTCTTCCTGCTCTAAGAACTGGAAACGCCCGCCGCGCTCCTCGCTGGCTCCGGCCTCTAGCCACCTGTTCCCGCAGCGGCCAGCTCGCCTGGTCACGGTCACGGCCGTCTGGCGCCTCCCCACCGGCGGCGGCTGCTTCAGACTCCTGGGAGAACGCCTCCCCAGGCCTCCCGCGGCTCCCAGATCACCCACACCGTGGCCTGGGCCACGCCCTCCTCCAGGGACCACGGCCATTGGGGCGCCTTCCTCGGAGACACCTCTCCTGCCTCGGGGTGTCAGAGATGGTGGCCCTCCCTCTCCCTCCGGCGCCCCCAGCTCCGCTCGCCCTCTCTGCCCCTTCAAGGAAGGTGATGCGGCGGGAGGCAAGGACTCGGGGACAGCGCGGGAAGCGCACACGTCCCGGTGCACCGCCCTGGGGGGATGCCCTGCTTGGGGAGGCCCCCAACCTGGGTGCCCTGCGGGGGAGGCAGATCCGCCTACACCCGCACCCTCAGGTCCGGGATCACAGGGGCAGGGGGTCGCGGGTCTGCACAGCCCCATGCACCGCCCCAGCGAGGGCTGCACCGAGATGTCCTGGCGCGTGTTCACCTGCAAGGTGAGGCTGCTGACTGCAGGGCGAGGCGGGGCCTCACCTGCGGCAGGTGGTCCATGAACCTTGCCCGCTGGGAGATGTGGAAACACTCAGCGGCCCTCAGCTCACCGTAGCCCCGGAAAGACCACGAGGCTGTGCAGAGGAAGTGGGAGGGTAGCGCCGGCTCGGGTGCCGCCAGCGGCCCTGCCCAGCCGCGCCCTTGGCTTTGGCTGCCAGCGGATAGGGGTAAGGATCCTAGCGGGGGGCGCAACCCGGTACATGCAACCGTCCAGCACCTTGGCCTCCAGGGCACCCATATGCATAGCCCCACCTAGTTAAGAAGATAAATCTTGCGTCAAGTGTTCTTACTACAAAAGGGGTGGGGGGAGGGCAAGGGAGGACAAGGAAAACTTTGGAGGTGAAGGATGTGGTGACAGTTTCACAGGTGTATGCATATGTCCAAACTTATCAAACTGTATACATTGATTTTGTGCCGATTTTCATACAATAATTATACCTTAATAAAACTATTTTAAAATGTATTGCTTGGAATTATAATGCCCTTAGGGATTAGTGACGTACTGGGAGTTTTGTTTCTATCATGAAAGGCCTCCAATTTGCCTCTTAAGACTACTTTTTTTTTTTTATTGCCACCTGTTTTCTCTCTCAGCCATCTCTTCAATTCTGAAGTCTTTTAGGCACAGTGGTTCTCAAACTTCCATATGCAGGTGAATCACCTGGGACATTGTTAAAATGAAACTCCGGATTCTGTAAGGCTGGGTTATATCCTGAAGTTCTGCATTTCAAAGGAATTCTCAGATGCTGCTGCTGATACTGCTGGTCAAGGAAGTAACGCTATAATAGCAAACTCTAGCAAAACCCATTTTCCCTTTACCATTAACTGCTTTTGAAAAGGCACTGGGCTACAGGCTCAATCAACTACATTTGTCAAAATAGTATAAAAGTAAGAGGAACTTGGTAAAGAAAGAACACCTTAGTGAATGTGACTTTTGCAAAAGTCACACTGACTACAGATACCAACTGACGATATTCATGAGTCAATATTTACCGAGTCTCCAGAATATGGTAAGTACTCCTGGTGTATTCAAATTCTACCTATGAGCTACACCATTCTGGAGATTCATCCTATACTGGGATAAAAAGAAGATATAAAAGCAATTTCCTTGTGCTTCATGAACTTTAAAATTCTATTTTTAAGAAAAATTTGTATAACGAATTCAAATTTGTAAAATATAAATTTAAAAGTATGTGGAAAATGCTTCAAAGTGGTTTTAACTTTCAAAGGAAAGCCTCTTAATTTGTAATAACATATGTATGCATGTGTATATATGCACAGTATGTTAAACACTTTAGTGCAGAAAATAGTGTAATGTTATATCAATTCTAATAATTCAATTACTATATAAATAATTTCCTCAAAGCAAAAATGTACAAATATTTACATGAAATACTCATGCTGACATCAAAGTATATGGATATTTTGTAATATGTAACATGGCTACCTTTTTTTTTGGTCATATCCCTTATATAAAGTTGATCTCAAGCAAGCATGACAGGTTTTCTTTGGCCAAATGAGCTTACATTATTTGGAATACTTATCAGACTAAGAAGTAACACTATCTGTTGATAAGCACAGCCATCTGTCCCTGAATTCACATAAAGGAAATAGCAGGATGGTATCCAGATATACTCTATGGGGAAAATCCCAGATAAGTAATCAATAAAACTTCAATAAAGGAGGAGAAATGGGAAAATATGTCCAAAATCAAATGCTAAAGTATCTACCAATACTCTAGGTGGAATTCGATTAAGAAAACCAATTAAAAGGAAAGCCTTCATCAGAGGAAAAAAGGAGAAAAGCTAAGTTTCCATATGTAGAATTGAAAAGATAAGAAATATATTTACTTTCAGTTATTGGAATTGAGAATAATACAAACCATTAGAAAGGTGAATTTCTCCAAAAGAAATGAACCAAATTGTCTGTTAAAAAGCATTTAAATGAAGCATAAAGAGGAATGTGACACTCACATTAGAGAAAATGAATGGTCCTCATATTTTTTAATGAACAAAAAGAGAGCACCGAAAATATCCACAGAGATCCTATTGGTAAGGAAATTATTTTGCTTCAATCTATGGTTAAGACCAGGTGTCTGAGGAATTAATTGAATTCCTGCTTACAAACAGGCAGAGGATTTCTCGCTTGCTTTCCCATCTTCTCTTTTCTACACCCCAGTCCACTGCTGTTAATAAAATGCTTACTTGCCCATCAGCAGAAGCATTTTCATTAAAAAGGTGACATTTATCTTACTGCCATACTTTTCTTTTGCTCAACAAAATATATCACTAAAATAAAACACTGCAGCAAAATAAATGTCAAATTTTTAATAATAAAAAACCCTCTTGTTTGTGACATAAAAATTGGATGCATTTAGTTTTAATTCATTTCTAAAGAGACACAAGTATCTTAGTTGCTAAGTTACCTCATATGAGAACCATCATGTAGGTTGTAAATTACATTGTATTTCCTTTCTAATACAACTAGGTTTGAATAGTAATGGAATTTCTCATCATTACTCCTATCAAAGACTCTCCATAAATGGTCTGAAATGAAGTTGTTGGGCTTTTTTGCCTAGTCATGAATACCAACCATGGCTGACATGATTTCTATGTCACCATGGTTGTCTGGAAGGCCACGGCAGCCCTTCTCCTCTTTACCCTTTCCCCACAGCTTCCTACATGATTGGTAAGAATGGAAAAAGCCTTACATTTAATAAAGGTTAGCAATCCATAATATATGTCTCCAAAGAGAAGAGTACAAATAGGTTCCCTCTCCCATCCATTTTCCTCTTTAATCAACACACACACACACACACACACACACACACACACACACAAACACACACAACTCATCACAACTATTCATTTGTTGAACAAATAGAGAGATTTCAAGTGTTAGCAAAAAGCACCAAAACATCATAGAGATGTAGGATAGAGATGCCCACGAGGAATAGTAGTGATGGCTTCAGAATGAGAATGTACATTCATTTTACTTCATACAAATTAAATGTACCTTGCTCAAGACAAAGACTCTTAAATCCAAGCATAGTCATGAATGTGAGCATACGAGTGAGTAAACCATTAATTTACTTACAGCAAGTCGCTGGATCCTCATCACTCTCATCAGAACAGTCCTGCTGAGAGTCACAGACCAATTCTTGGGTGATGCACTGGCCGCTGGCACAAGTGAATTCATCTGCAGAGCAAAGCTGTCTGGATGGGGCCTGTGCACAGGCGTAGACCCAGAGCTCGTCTAGCCCAATAAAACCTTTCTGGCTCAAAATAGTCCCTTCAAAAATAATCTTCAGGGAAAAACAAAGAACAATTGTGAGCTTACAATCTCTTCAAAAAGACCCAAAAACAAATAATAGAGATTAAAGAATTATTAAGAAAAATGCCTGTTTAAAGAGCAACCAAATACAACTAAGAAAAAATTCCTATTTGATCAGCTTGACCCACACACAT
Source organism: Lipotes vexillifer (assembly GCF_000442215.2). Classification (NCBI taxonomy): domain Eukaryota; kingdom Metazoa; phylum Chordata; class Mammalia; order Artiodactyla; family Lipotidae; genus Lipotes; species Lipotes vexillifer. Next base: position 1,327,601 of record NW_006772098.1, read on the forward strand.
AAGACTGATGGGCACATTAGATCCACTGAGGCCTCTGAGAAATGACCCATGATCTGACGAAAGCATCCCATTTAACCACCGACAACATCCCTGACAGCAAACTTGTTGTTTGGTCATCTTCACAGCCCGCTTACTTTAATATTCAAGGAAAAGAATAAGTGTTAACACTACTTATACTAGAGCTATAACTGCATTTGGTTTTTTAACTACTAAAATTAGTTATTGCAATGCATGAAGGGAAATGTCAGGCAGACAGTAAGATACAAAATAGAAGAGAACATTTAAAAGAATAAATTTAGGGCTTCCCTGGTGGCGCAGTGGTTGAGAGTCTGCCTGCTGATGCAGGAGCCTACCCGTCCGGAGCCTGTGCTCCGCAACGGGAGAGGCCACAACAGTGGCCGGAGCCTGAGTACCGCAAAAAAAAAGATTTGACATGAGTAGGGCTAGGTACAATGAAAAGTAATTGCTCTCCCCAGATATACAAGTCTACATCCCTAATTTCAATGCTAATTTAAATTAAGCAATGGGTGATAAATTCATAACTACAAAGCTAAAAATTAAACTCATGATAAAAAATACTTGTTTTTCCCTTTTATACCTGAAATGTCTTCAGTCCTTCTGGTATTAACACATCCGCTTTCACCCATTTTCTGTGAGTTGATATGTTGTATGTCCAAAATATTTCTTCTTCCTTTGATCCAAAGAAAAAGACATCACTCATTCCCCAAATTCTACTCTCATAGTTATATATGTGCTCTCTTAATTATATTTCAGTAGATTTTACCCTACCTGTAGGATATTAAGTACTAAGAAATCTAAAGTATTGGTTAAAAAGCTATATAACACTTTAAAAGAAAAATGAAGAAAAGGAGAGGGGAAGGGATGAAAAGATAGAGCACAGAGGATTTTTAGGGTAGTGAAAATACTCTTTATGATAATATAATGATGGATACATGTCATTCATTATACATTTGTCCAAACCCATAGAATGTACAACACCAAGAGTGAACCCTAATGTAAACTAGAGACTTCATGTGATAATGACGTGTGAATGTTGATTCATCAGTTGCAACATGTGTACCACTCTGGTAGAGGATGCTGATAATGGGTGAGGCTAAGCATGTGTAGGAACAGGGGGTATAAGGGAAATCTCTGTACCTTCCTCTTGATTTTGCTGTGAATCTAAAACTGCTCTATAAAAATTATTGTTTTTAAAAATAAGGAAATAAAGCATGTCTACATAGTAAAGCTGCCTAATTTTTTTTTATGATGGAGAGGAAGGACAGAACAAAAATTTGAATGGAATCTTGAATAAAGTACTGCACTTCAAAAAGTAAAATTCTAAATAGCAACTAATAAACCAGCTATTTATATCTTAATCCCACTGACATTACTTCATTTTGCAATATTGCCATGATAATAGGAAAGAAAAAATGGCAGGCAAATATTTAACATGAAAGTTAAAAAATTGTTATCAGACATATTTTCTGTACAATCTCACCTTACATATTTTTTCCTATGGAACAATTCATTCCAAGTTCCAAACAATACACTTGTTTTCTGGAGATTATACTTCTATTTGACTCTCCAGTCACTCAGTCAAAGACCTTTTCATGTCTTCTAAAGCATGCTATGTCATGCATCTGTATGACAATCAGTTTCTAGGTTGCAAAGTGTATCCAAAATTATGTTACTATATACTATGAGGTCAGATATTCGATAAAAGTCTATAATGTACTCCACAATTTTGCCTATGGTAGTGGACTTTATGATTTACGACTGTGCTTTTATGTTCTGAAATAATCCTATTTTTCCTTAGATTTAGTGAAATATACGTATAATGAACTATAGTGAAAATGCAGACAGTGGCATAAATATGTCTCAGGTTGAGCTCTGAGGCTATCTCTGTGCTCTCCTGAGAGACAGGAAACAGCACTGAAAGGTGACATCTAGTTGTAATTCAAATGACACATGACACTTGTATTTTTTCAGACTCTCGTTAGCCTTTATTTCCTCACTTGGTTTCACTTATTTCATTCATACTTAAGATTTTCTAAAAATGAATCTATTTTTAACTTAGTCCTTTGCCCTTTGTTATCTACTCCAATTTCCAAGTCTTAAGTATTTCAGAAGATAGTCGAAACCAATTAAAATATACTTCATTCCATTACTCATTCATATCAATGGTTAAGACTTCCACAAGACAATGAAACATACATGGGGGACACATTTTCAGCTGATAGCTTCCAGGTCACATCACAATGAAGTGAAGTTTAAAAAAGTTGATAAATACAGCAAATTTTTCTTTCAATAATTTCTAATGCAACTTCAATTATTTAGCATCGAGACACGACATTCTCCACAGATGCTTTTAGTGACACTACTTGGCAAGCTGCATTCGCCATGTCCCCTCACTTTAATTTTATGAGGATAATTTACAGCTATTGTGCTCTTTCTTCACAGTGCCTGATTCCCCGTTCTACTTGAAGAATAATGCATTTACATTTTTTTCAGAAAGCTGAGCAGAGTTCTTTCTAAACTTAAATGGTTTTTCACACAAGAAGTTAATGGTATATTGTGTATGAAATCCAGATTTTTTTACCACATTTTCCTATCTGACAACACAAGCAATGAAAAGGAAAAAGGATTTACCCCAACTAAATGAAATCAGCTTTAATTTTATTTTTGTCCTTACTCTCAGACTCTTATCTAGTTACTTTCAACAGGTGTCAATGTAAAAAAGAAACCCTCAGTTCCGAAAAGCCTTTCAAGGGATGTTCTAATTTTCTAATTATCTTAAAATCAATCAAAATTATTTAAATGTCTTTATTCCCCTAGACCAGGATCAATAATGCCATTTTACCTTTCAATAAAAATATTTATCACTAGATCTCTTAGAGATCAGCTTATCCTTCCCCCTTTCAATGAAAAAAATCAAGGTATCAAATTCAAGGTTATTTTTTTAACTACTTTTGATTGCACGTGGTGATAGGACCATGTACTGTGGAAGAAACCTTCCTTCAAGGAGAGCTTATTATAGCTTTAAAATCTGTATCATACAAGAAAAGATATTTTCTAAGGCATTTTCTTTCCTGTCCCAACTATCTGTTCCTCCTATTTATTTGCCAGTGGGAATTTTAAAATATGTAAAAGGCACCACAAGCTGGACACCCCCACTATCCTTGGCTCACTGACATGGCAGCCGTCCTCAGGATAAAAGATAGGCCATTGCTATGATTATTTTCTTATAGATGATGGACAGAGACTTAATCCTAAGAACAGTTTGATGGTACAAACTAGAACTGCTACACACTGAAGCTGACTTTAAAAGTTTCAACTTTTTAGTTAACTTGTCTTTTACCTATTTTCTATTTCTCAAGTTCTAAAGGACTCTGAAAATAAAGAAAATTACCCTCAGCATTCTCACTAGATATTTCTTGGTTCATCAGCACATTTCACTCTAAGGGTTATTTTTGTTATTCTATTCATGGAATATGTAAATGATCATTTTCATCAAGAGCTAATTTTTTAAATGATAGGTTTGAAGTCCTTTTTAACTTTGTGATAAAACATCAACTTGTAATTTAAATGTGCTTTGATGCAGTTTGCATTGGTGACCAACGTTTTACATGTACAGAGCACAGCAAATAGTGTCAGAAAAGACTGGACACTGCCTTGCAGAATACTGGGTAAACTAATGGATCAAACATCAGTCAACACTCTCTAAGATGTACCCCCAATTGGTTCTGATTAGCACACTAGGTCAGTTCTCCACAATTAACTTCCTTTCCTATAATGTGGGAGATGGAATCTTGGTAAGTCTATTCTTATTATATGAGGTGGTATCTGAAGCCAATTTGTTTGCACTTTTTTCTTGTGCAATCCCAAAGCCAGCAGAGGAATGATATTGCTCACTTTCAATAACTCAAAACTCCATATCCACATGCTGAAACTTAAAATCCATCACTGATGTTCAGGGTAGATTAAAATAATCCTTAGTATTAGAAGATAGATAACAAGTGTCTACTCAAACTTAGGACAGTGACTCATTCAAATTCTAATGACTACTGATTACCCACCATGTGAAAAACACTATTGTAGGACCGTATATTTTTAAAGCATCTTTAAGTATAATATAAGCTCAACAAAATTATTCCAGACCTTTTTTTATTATGCCTTTGTGAAGAAGGATTTGGAAATTACAGAAAATTTCAAATTGCATGAAAGCTCAATGGGCTTGGTTTACACGGCACAGGTGATAATAACTAAAAGGTGCTTAAAGCTTGAATGGTATAACACATATGGATAAAGTTTAACTTTTTTTTTTTTGTAAAATTTCTCCCAATTATCTGGAAAGTTTGGAGTATTACACAAAGGGCAGGGAGAGGTTTCTGCCCCTCCACCCACCCCAAACCATGTCAAATTGAATGAAATATATCAAATAGATTCTAGGGCAGTGGACTGCCAAATATTGCTACAAAAAAAATGTTACAAAATATAGTTACAAAATGCTACAAATTGTGTCTCATCCCGGTAACAAAGGACAATGTATTAGGCCATCTGATGAGAGTAGTCATTCAACTTCATGCTTTAGAAGTCTGGAAAAGAGAAGTAGAAGAAAAAAGATTGGATATGATGAAAACAACACAAAAGGAAAAGGGAGAGGTGATATGATAGAACTCAGAAGAAAAGGGGAATGCCTCTTGAATGTTCACGTATCTTGGTAATAAGCAGTCTGATACTTGAGGATTAATTATGAAGTCACTGCAAACTTCAGAAAAGAACAGAAGAAAATGCTGTTGACAGATGGTTAGTGGCACTTGTTAAGTACAGATGACAAACTTTTGTTGAATAATCAATCTGGCTGATGTCATGCAGAAGTTTCAACTGGATTTATCCAAAGTATCCTGAGCCAAAGGAAACTACTTGCTTGGATACTTTTACTGTCTTTCTTTTCCAATGTCAGAATTCCTGCAATTATTGTCAAATGTTTCCCATTTGTAGAATAACTGCTGTTTACCCCTATAATTTTTTTACTCCTACCTATAAATAAATTCTTCACAATAGAAGTTCTTAAAGTGTCTCAAGTGTTTTCCCAATTGTAGAGAATTGTTTTCAGTTAGTTAGCTTAAAGAAAAAAAAAGACATGGATTTGTTTATTCACTAGCATTACCACTACAACTTTCACTCTGCCCAGCACACCTTTTTTTTTAAATTTATATGACTCATTTGGCTGTATTTAATCAGCAATTACCAATCCTTTAAAACTGTATCTACTGTACCAGAACAAGTAATTTGCTTCCATCATATTTACAGCCTTAAGTATACAGAGATCAAAAATCCAGAACAGATCACATCAGAGCTTCAGTATAAAGTTAATAATACAGAATCCCAAATATATTATTACACCATAGTTTTTAATATATTTTCATCAATTTGATGAAATATTTTGCAAACTACCACAGTGTACATGACAATATCTCCTAAACCAGCTTCTTAATACTTCTTTTTAAACGTATACCAATTAAACAACATTTGTGCTATTGTATAGCACAGGGAACTATATTCAATATCCTGCAATAAACCATAATGGAAAAGAAAAAGACAAATTACCCCTCAGAAGCAAAAAAAAAAACAAAAAAAAGTTAAAGGTATCCCAAATAAAGTCAAGATAAGGAATACCTATAGCCTACATGCAACTGAGAAATAGAAACAAAAGTTGCCAAGAATAGAAATTTCATTTATTCAATGAATTTGAAATTAATGCAAGTTTCTTCTCACCTTTTTATTATACAGTCCTACTCTCAGAACACTGTTTTCCATAGAGTAATAGAATTGAAGATGACAGCTCTTGCCGAAGCAGTGACACACAGAGCTATTTAGATAAGCCCTGCTGTCTAAATGGTTAAGAGTAGAAGCATGCTTAGCCCCTACCCATATACAGTAACCTGAAAAATAAATGGGAAAAAAAGCAACTTAGAAAAAATTAGCTGCTTTCTGTTTGAACAAAATTATTGTATTACTTTTCCAAATCAAGCTCGAAACACAAATATTTTATTTAAAAGAATACAATGTTTTTAAAAGATTGCATCAACTACAAATTACAGATTTTCGTTTCCATATTTGAGTTTTAAAATGCATTGTAATCTCCTCCTAGTTCCTAAAATCAAAGTTTGACAATACCTTCAATATGAAAATTCAATATTCTTATAAAAAGAAATCTACTGATATGAAAATCTCTGTGCCACCAATGGTCATTCTTTTAAATATAACAATGCAATCTTTCTTTAATCAAAAATTCCTCATCTTTCTTCCCAGAATTGTTTTCCCTTTTGATTATTTTTTCTATTCTTCACAGAAAAACTTCTATCATTTACGGGAATATAATTTAAACTGCCCTCTTTCTTACCAAACTACATGGAAGCATCATACACTTACAGTCCTATTAAACTACACATATGGATTGTATAGTACATAAAAATATTGTCAATCAATTTTTTCCATCTGATTCTTAAAACCAATTTGGATTGCTTTTGAACTCAACAATATATACAATACAGAGATACAGAGATACAGAGATATTTCTATGTTTTATAACTTCAATTTTCAAAGACAGTCTTTCAAATGTTTTATTTCTTTGTAAGAGAGCAAATATTCCTGCAACATCTAAAAACTTTGAACTTAAATTCAGTGAAATTTATTTACTAGACATGTTAGCCTTTAATCAAAGTAGTATATAATAAGTTAATACTTTTCCTCTGACCTATATGTAAGGAAATGATAAATAAAATGAAAACACATTTTTACAAAAGCAGAGACAGATTAAACAAGATAAAACATCTCAAAAGATAAGGAAAAAATAGATATGCCAAGTGATGAGCAGGGCTGAAACCACAGAACTCTTGGATGTTGGGACCAGAAGCAGAGGCTGTAGTAGCTAGAATTTTGACTAATTTAAAGTTGCAAAATCCTGGATGAACAGAGTCAAATTCTCTCTATGAGGTCAAAGATTAGGTCTGGAAATCCTTCTAGTAAACTGAGCTGGGAAAGATACTTACCCTCACTGCTGTGGGCTATGGCTAAGTGATAGTACGTGCAAAACTCCAAGCATTACTATCAAGTATGAAACCCTAAACCAGGATTGTTACTCAGATAAGGTTCTGGGTTGCTGAGTAATACCACGATAAAATTGCTGAACAAGGAGGTAGGAACAAAGTAAAAGAGCAGGAAAGAGTAAAGTGGGTTTAGAAAGAGAATAAATCTAATTGAAAAAATGCCTGCAAAATTTCCAGTTTCTGGACCACCATGTAAGAACCTTGGAAGTTGTTATTCCTGCCCACTTAGCAAGAAAATATATGAACAAACTGAAAATCAACAACTCTTCTTAGACCCCTAGGAAAACTGAGGTCATGGCACAAACCATTGTGCAAGAATTGGTGAGGTAAGCAGATACAGAGAATCACAACTTTCAAGAGCAGAATCCCAAAATTGTATGGGCAAGTACAGGGGTGGAAAAAACTAGATTGTGACTGATGAACTGCTGGAGGCTCAGTGTGAACACATTCGCGAGTTAAAAAATCCACACAGTCCCATCTTAGGGAGGACCCCACTCTTTTGTGAGTTTTACCTTCAGGAGCCCTACCAGGTTCTCACAGTAAGAATCAGAGAAAAATCCTCTTGTGCCTACAGCTGGGGGAGAGGAAAATTAGTCATTTTGAAATATACCTGGACTCTCCTGTTAGTCTTAATAAGGCTTTCACTCAAGAGAAGCTTTACAACCAGCTAATCGACTGGAGATCCTAACTGGGAGAAGTGAGATATCAAATCCAGCAGGTTCTAACCTTCCACATGACAGGAGCAAAATACCCAGATCCAGCCCCCACTGGATCAAAGACTGAGATCCATTCATAGGACTATAGGATGCTTCCCTTCCCCTCACAACTTATCACCACATCAAAAGTGGTCCTGTATGATAACAAGGAAATATTACCAAAAGAACTGTGGGTCTCAGTCCTTATTTCAGAAGATATCTTTAGAGAAACCCGAAGACAACAGTGGGACCAAAACAAGAACACTACATGAAATTTTAGTCTCAGACATTAACGGCTACAGCCAACAGTAAACAGAGCCTAAACTCTAGCTGGATAAACATAAAAGCTCTTATTAAATACCTATCTACCTTAATTCCTTTTATGCAGTACATTATGCCTGGCTTTCACAAACACACAAAAATTACAAGGCATACTAAAAGGCAAAAAATATATAGTATGAAGAGAAAGAATAGACATCAGAACCAGACCCAGATCTGGCAGGGATGCTGGAATTATCAGACTGGGATAAATAAGTTAAGAGTTCCAGTGGAAAAAGTAGAAAACATGCAAAAAAGATAATGTAGGCAGAGAGTTGGAAATTCTAGGGAAGAATCAAAAAATGCTAGGGGTAAAAAACAGTATAACAGAAATGAAAAATGCCTTCAAAGGGCTCATTAGCAGCCTTGACTCAGCTGAGAAATGAATCTCTGAGCTTAAGGATATGTCAATAGAAACTTCCAAAACTGAAAAGCAAACAGGAAAAAAAAAAAAACAGTGAAGAAAGGAGTGATTCTATCTAAGAACTCTGGAAAAACTACAAAAGGTGCAACATATGCATGATGGAAACATGAGAAGAAGAAAGAGAGAAAGAAAGAGAATCAATATTTGAAGTAACAGTGACTGAGAATTTTCATCCAAATTAATGTCAGACAAACCAGAGATCCTGGAAGCTCAGGAAACACCAAGCAGGATAAATATCCAAGAAACTACACCGAAGCACATTACTATATTCAAAACTGCAATCAAAGACAAGCGAAAATCTTGAAATATTCCAGGAAGAAAAAAATCTTACCTATAGAGGAACACAGATAAGAATTGGATCAGACTTCTCTTCCGAACCATGTAAGCAAGAAGAGAGTGGAGTAATATATTTAAAATATTAAAAGAAGAAGAAAAACTCAACCTAGAATTCTATGTCCAGCAAAAATTATCCTTCAAAAATGAAATACAAATAAACACTTTCTCAGACAAATAAAAATTGAGGGAATTTGTGGCCAGTAGACTTGCAAGTAATGCTAAAAGGCATTCTTCAGTGAGAAGGAAAATGATACAGGTCAGAAACTCAGATCTACATAAAGAAAGGAATAGTATCAGAGAAGGAATAAATGAAAGTAAAATGAAACATTTTATTTTCAACTTGCTCAATCAAAAAAATAAGTTTGTTCAAAACAGTAATAGTCCTAACGTATTTGATAATGAGATGAAATGAATGACAGCAATAATATGAGGGAAAGGAGGGAAGACTTAGGAGTATTTATTATAATGGGTTTGCACTACCCATGAGGAAGTATAGAGTTATTTGAAAGTAGACTTGGATTAGTTGTAAATGTATTTCACAAACTCTAGAGCAACCACTAAAAAAAGTTAAAAAGGAAGCATAATCAATATGATTTTTTATTTGCTACCTTCATCATCACCGCTTTGATTCCGCTGAGGTGGAGATTCTAATACAGAAATTTCTCTTGCTTTTGTGCGCATCCAGGAAGTCTGCTCAGCAGATGTTTCTGATACCCAGTCACACATGTCAAAATCAAATCCACAGGCCTGACACACTAAAGAGAGGAGAAAAAGATGTCGGTGGACTATCACAGTCTACTGGAGTGGCTGCTTAACGATGGTTATAGCTGCAATCAAGGCTTAAACACACACACATACACACACACACAAATTCATATCTGGAAATTTTGATTCAATAAGTCTTAGCGTGCCCTCTATTTTTTAAAAGTTCTTCATTTGATCCAGATGGGCATCCTCCGAATGAGAACCACTACCACCAAAAAAAAAAAAAAAATGAAGAGATTTCTTTTTCTTGTACCACTGTTTCCATTGTGGTTTTTTAAATGGCATATCTGACCTTACCTACTTTATGGAATTCAGTTAACTTAAATAATTTACTTTTCACAATCATGTTGAAATTTTAAAGAAGAAACATTGTATATAATTCCAAGGTCTTTAATGTAATTGTTTTACAAAACATTATCTTAAATTGACATATTTACTGTCTTTCACTTTTTGAATAAACAACAGACTTGCAATAACACTTCAGCTAAAACCCCAATGATACTCCTGCTAAAACTAAGACATAGATGGCAACAGAGTTTGTCAAGTGAGTATCCCTACTAGTAGTCTGATATTCCTATTAGGCTTCTGAGTCTCATGGATGGCCTACACACTGACAAGGCAGGCAGACATCTCATTTTAACACTTACACCTCAATCCTTCATCTGTGGAATCAAATCTGCAGAGACTTATATCTGGATGGCATTGTTCCATCTTGGTATTCGATGTTTCTTGACATGGTAAAATTTCATCTGTAAGATTGGCAAGAAGTGAGATGCAGGTATCACTAGAAAGGATCATGTATTTCTTAAAATGTTAACATTTGTTCTACAGAGCATGCTCAACTCAACTCCTCTCTATGGCAGCATCATGCCTTAGGGAGACTCATTACACAGACAGAAAAAGAGAGATCGATTCAGAGAGAGAAGAGAGAGAGAAAAAAACAACCATGCTGGTGCTTCTGGATTTTAATCAGATCTCTGTAAAACTCTTAGAGGAAAACATAGGCGGAACACTCTGACATAAATCGCAGCAATATTTTTTTGGATCCATCTCTTAAAGGAAATAAGAGCGAAAATAAACAAATGGGATCTAATTAAACTTAAACGTTTTTGCAAAGCAAAGGAAACGATGGACAAAATGAAAAGAAAACCTACTAAATGGGAAAAAATATTTGCAAATGATGACTGATAAAGGGTTAATATCCAAAATATATAAAAAGCTCACACAACTCAACATCAAAAAAACAAACAACCTGATTAAAAATGGGCAGAAGAACTGAATAGACATTTTTTTAAAAGAAGAAATGCAGATGGCCGACAGGCACATGAAAAAATGCTCAACATCACTAATTATCAGGGAAATGAAAATCAAAACTGCAATGAGACATCATCTTATACAGTCAGAATAGCTATCATCAGAAAGAACACGAATACCAAATGTTGGCGAGGATGTGGAGAAAAGGGAACCCTCTTGCAGTGTTGGTGGGAATGTAAAGGGGTACAGCCACTACGGAGAACAGTATGGAGGTTTCTCACCTTCCTAAATATCTGAGCTTTGAATCTTTTGACATCTTGTTACAGTCATCTACAGACACTGGTGCCCTACCCCTCAATCCCTGATTACTTTACCCGTTGGCTCAATGTCACTCTTTGTCATTTCCATGTTCACATTCCTCTTGCCCTTCAATTTCTCTATTTTTCTTACTGATGCTCATGAAGAACTGCTGATGTAAAACCACTTCTGCCACCACTCGGCTGAATATGATCATAACTAATGGTGATAACACTTCCTCTATCTTAATTAGGAGGGGCCCACTCCCCAACCATCATCCCTATCTTTCCACTCACTCCAATATCTCTACTGTAAACAAATTTTTGACAGCATCAGGACCCACAAAGCTAATGGTCCTCCAGTTTTGCAATTCCTTTCATCCTCTCTCATGTCCTCATTTCTTTTCTTACTGATGTTAGAAAATAGTCATCTGTTGGCTCTTCTCATGCTTCCACAAACTCAGAACAAAAACTCTGACAAGTACAATCCTTCATGTAGTGTAAGTGCCTGACAATTAGCTTTCTTGATTGTAATGTAAGTGCCTGACATCAACCTTTTGATTGCTGAAGCATCCATTCCAAAGACATCCATCTCTAATAAACACATCGCCCCCTACACACTGGATAAAGAGCCAGTGCGTCCCACCCATGAAGTTCCCCTTTTCAAAAGCCCTTGGTGACCTAGATAACTGAGCACTCAAGTGACCCAGCTTTTCCCTTACTGTACTTTAATTCCCACTTGTATGTTTTAAATTCAACAATAAAAAGTAAAACCGGGAAACCCTAGGCACCCCACCCTCGACCCCAACAAAGGCAGAACCCTAGGTTCACTCTCTCTCCCCCCACAACCTCGCTGTATGGCCCCTGGATGTGCTGGGTACCCTCCAGGACCTGTAAGAAGCAAACCTTGTTTTTCCAAAGTTCCCTGATGGTTGTTGCAGGGGTGTGTCTTGTAATCATAAGAACTGCAAGGGCTGGACTAGCCACAACATCACAACACCGGCTCTGGTCTGGGAAATGTCTGTGGCGACTCACGACATGTAATCTGGGCCCAGGTGAGGCACCTGAGATTCCTGGCAGATAGCATCACTGTGAATAGGCTGAGACCCACACGACACTCTCCACCTGCATCCGTGCAGATGAACGGGAGTGAAGGGTCAACACCAAGCTGACTGAAATGACTTCATGTCCCTGACTACTCACTTCATTGCACTGGGGCCATCCCGCTACATCTCCCTAATTCTTTCCTTTTCTTCCATTTCTAGACAACTGTTCAAAACCCTCTACCCACTGCTTAAATCTCCAACTCCTCCTCCCGCTGAGCTAATCATCTTGCTTTATGTTTCATTGGGAAAATGAGAGAAACCAGAAGAAAACCTCACAAGCCCCACCACCTGCACCGCCACCCACATGCCTTTCCTCCTCTTAACTGTGATCAACCAGCCCTTCTCTTCTCTAGGTCCACTCCTTTCACTTACCCCAGAAATGCATCTCCGCTCCCCTACTTTGCAATCACTCCAGCAATTTCCTCCCCCTTTTACATCCCACATGCTTTCTTTCCCTTCAGTATACAAGAGGCCACAATTTCACCCATCTTAAGAAAATTAAACCTCCAACTCCCTCCAACTAACTTCTCCAAGTTCTGCCTATTCTCACTGATTCCAACCACCACTTCTCCCCCCATTCTCTCTTGCATCTGTTCCAATGAGGTTTTTTTCAATTTTTTAAAAATGAAGTTAAAATACACATAACCTAAAATTCACCACTTTAACCATTTAAAAGTACACAATTTGGTGGCTTTGATACATTCTCAGTGTCATGCAACTATCACCATTATCTAATTCCAAAACATTTCCATCACTCCAAAATAAAACCCTGTACCCGTGAGCAATCACTCCCATTCTCTCCCCCTCCTCAGCCTCTGGCAACCACTGATCTGCTTTCTGATGATTTTGCCTATTCTGCACATTTTATAAAATGGAATCACACATTATATAGCTTACTGTGTTTGACTTTCCCGGTGCGGAGCACAGGTTCCGGACGCGCAGGCCCAGCGGCCATGGCTCACGGACCCAGCCGCTCCGCGGCATGTGGGATCTTCCCAGACCGGGGCATGAACCCGTGTCCCCTGCATCGGCAGGCGGACTCTCAACCACTGCGCCACCAGGGAAGCCCTTGTGTTTGACTTTTTACTTCTCAGATGTTGTCAAGGTTTATTCATGTTGGTGTAACATATATCAGAACTCTATTACCACTGCGCTGAAACTACATATATCAAAGTTGACCTCTCCATTGTTAACCTACAATAATATTTAATTTTTCCTTCCCAACATACCTGACATATCAGTAATATTGATATAGTTGATCACTCCCTTTTTCTTGAAATGTTTTCTTCACTGGATCCTGGTACATAATTTTCTCCTGGTTTTCGTCTTAAATGACTAGCTTTTATTCTCGTCTCCTTGGCTGGTTTTCCCTCATCTCGTCGATGTTACACAAGGTGACATTAGCCTTGGATCTCGTCTCTTCTCACAATCTTGTTAATATCACCTAGTCTCATGCCTTTAAAACATTTCCAATGCCAATAACTCATAGAACTATAACTTAGGTCCAGACTTTTAGGTCCAGACCTTTCACTGGACTCCGACATATCCTGTTGCTGACTTGGCCACTACACTTGGATAACCAACATGCATTTGAAAAGAAATATGTCTGAAACTAGGCATATTTTCTGATTTTCTCGGCCCAAACTTTCTCCTCCCACATTTTTCTCATCTCAGTCCATGACAATTCCATCCTTTTAGTTCAGGTAAAAAGAGTAGAGTCATGTATAATACATCTCTTTCTTTCATCGGACATGCCATCCATCAGCAAATCTTTGCTTGATCTATAAAACACATCCGGAATCTCACTACATTGACGTACTCACTACTACTACCAATTCTCAGTTAAGGGAACATCATTCTTTCTGGATTGTAGTTAAAACTTCTTATTTTGCCTCCTTGTCGCTGCCCTTGCCCCATTATTATCTTTCAATATCCTCAAACTAAAACAAAATTAAACTACAAATCTGGGAAATCCACATTTATTTGGTAATTAAATATCACATGTTTAAATAAAACTTTGAAATAACCAAGTATTTTGATCTGAATGAAAATATAACTTACTAAAATTTGTGTCATATAGCTAAAACAGTACTTAGAAGGAAATTAGTAATTATAAAAGTTTTCATTAGGAATGAAAAATGATTGACCTCAAATCCTGTAATTTAACTATCCATTTACAGGAAGAAGGACAAGAAGAACATATTAAAGCTAAATCAAGCAGCAAGTCAGGTCATGTCTCCTCTGCTCAAAATCATCGCACGGGCTTCTATCCTACACGAAATGCATGCAAAAGTCCTTTCCATGATCCTCCTCTTACAAACCAGGCTTACTCTTGCTTCAGGACCTTCGCCTTGACACGTGGTTTCCTTCCAATATACACATGGCTTGACCTCTCAACTTTTTTTTTTTTGCTCAGAAAGTACGTTCTTCATGTGACCATGCCTGACCACTCTATTTAAAACTTATCTCCCCCTTGCCTGTGGTACCCTTATCTCAGTTTTCTGTTTTATTGTACCCATAGCACAAAACACCACTTGACATAAAGTACATTTTTCTATTTACTTGCTTAGCTTCTTTCTCTTTCTGACTAAAATATAAATTCCATAAACTCATGGATTACCAATTGTTTTTTCACTGCCTCTCCCTCATGTCTAGAAAAATTCTTGACATAACATAGATGTTCAGTATATACCTGTTTAATGAATGAATGAATAAATGACCTAAGACCAATTCAATGAAACCTTTTACAACAGTACAGACTCTATATAAATTGTTCACATTTGTATTGGAAATAAAATTGAAGCAATTGGTTGTGAAAATGATTTATGAATAACATCCATAATCTGGTTTCTCATAATGGAAGCTAACAAATGATGAATATGCAAAGCTTCTTGAACATAAGATCCACTGAAAATAAAACTGCATATGCAATTAAGGGAGTGTGGGCAATAAATGAAACTAAGATTGCACAATAACAATTACCATGAAACAATTAAAACTGTAATTTTTGTAGATTCATATAATAGCTACAAATCTTCAGCCCCTGGAGCTGCATAATTAAATGTTTGCCATAGTTCAATTAAATGTTGTATATTATCTTTAATTTTTCACTATTTATACAATAACCACAAAAGTACTGTAAACAAAAATAGCAAAATAGTCAATTATAAATTGCATGGAATTTAATATTCAGCTTGTATCAGCTGCTATTAAATATCTTTCACCAATATCAACCACTTCTACTCCCTTTAGTCCCCCAAATTGGAATTTGCAAGCACAAAAACAATGATATGGTGAGGGTTAATAAGTTGTCAATCAACTAATCTCCTGGACAGCTTTTTATTTTAGTGCATTCTATTTCAGAGCTCAAAGCTATTTAAAGATGTCATCTATATTTATATTCATATTCATTTTCTCTCCCTCCCCACACCCTCTCTCTTTCATTTTTATATTGCACCACAATCCAGCAGTAGAAAATTATGTTTGGCATTTTAAAATTCTCCATCAATGATGTACAATCAGCAGGATGAAGCTTTGCCAACAATTTCAAAGTCTCTATACCAATGAAGCCACATGTGTAGAGCCTGCCATCCTTCAAATCTTATCTTGTACAAACAGGTTATGTGAAATTGGCCACATAACTCAGATGGAAGAGAATAAAGTCCAAGCCTCAAGGCTATTGCAGCAAAAGTTATAAATGACATCCACTTTTGACTCCAGGGGCTTTTGACAATTTCTTTATCAGTTTTCTTAAAACAGTAATGAATTTCAATGAATAGTCATTAGATCTTAAAAGGTAGCTAGAAGTTAATAAGATAAAAAAGGTAACTAGTTAAATAATACTTATTTAATTGGATAATATATAAGCATTATTCAGGTTCTCATTAAGGAATAATTTGTGTATTTGGAATGTTTATAAATGAGACTAAGGCAAAGTCCTGGCAAACCAACCTAAAAATAGTCACAGAATATTCATAATATTTGATTATGAGCCCTAACATGCAATCTTTATAAAAATATACAGTAATTTGTTCAAGAAGCAATGTTATTTAAGAATCAGTGATTAAGCACATTCTTATTTAGTCAGTCACAAACCTGGGTCTTTTTAGACTTTGATAAAGTCTAAACAGGTCTTCCTTTCAATAAATGTACAGTGAATACTCATATCTTGGGAAGGGCAGTAATTAGAAAGATACTGTTTGAAAGTGTGGGAATAATCTAAAAGATTTGTTTAATATTATAAAAAGAATTTAGTTTTATTTTTCATCTTGAAAATATTCAGAAACCACGAAAATACCTATATCTAGCGCTTTTATAAAGAGAGCTGTATTTCTATAGTAAAGAGTAAGTAGAGAGAATCAGTTATGTTTCTTCCCTAAAGATAATACTACACTTAATAATCTATATGGTGGATTACTCATCATCAGAATTTTTCCAATTGTAAAGAGCTACTATTTCTTTTTTAAAAATTATATACAGTATAATTATACTTTTGGGTATTTATTTCCATGAGATTCGACAAACATAGAGCCATGATCTGCAAATCCATCAATATTTCATTTATTCAGTCAGGATTGTCCCTAGTCGTTTAGTACCTTGCTCTTATGGGCTGAACTGTACCCGCCACTCCCAATTCATATGTTCAAGTCCAATCCCTCAGCACCTCAGAATGTGACCATATTTGGAGGTATACAGAGGTAATTAAGGTAAAATGAGGTCATATTGGTGGGTTCTAATCCAATATGATTGGTGTCCTTATAAGAAGAGGCATTTAGGACATCGACACACACAGAGAGAAGACTGAAGATCCAGAGAGAAGAGAGTCATCCAGGCAAGGAAAGAAGACTCAAAAGAAAGCAAACTTGGTGACACCGTGATCTTGGACTTCCAGCCTCCAGAATCATGAGAAAATAAATTTCTGTTGCTTAAGCCACCCAGTCTGTGGTATTTTTTTATGGTGGTCTTAGGAAACATGCACTGACCCTGGGGTGATTAGGGCAGGTACATAGTGACCCAGAGAGTGAAAGCCTGAAGTGGCTGGGGTGGGTGCTCTGGATTGGTGGGTTTACATTTGAAAAATACACTGTAAAGTGAGCTATTTTACTGTCTCTAGGAATTGGCTCACCCTGGAAGAGACAGTCCCTCCAGGGTCAGCAAGACCCCAGACATCAAAGCATCAGAACATAGAAAATAAAAACACAGTAATAGAATTGCTCCCTAGTCTCAAAAAAAAAAAAAAAAATAGAACAAATTTTTGAAAGCACACTGGTTTGAAGAAATAAGAAAATAAAGAAGTCTTGTCAGAAAACCTATATATCTTAGAACCATTTTTATAACCAAAATAACCACCAAAAGACATATTACAGCATTCACTTCCAAGCAGTATTCATTTCCAAGTACTATATTTCAGCTATAAAATGACAAAAACACTATGTCTCTACTAAAATATGGCAAATGTTTGGCCCAGATTAATTCATCCCAGATAAAAAATCACATTATATAGTTTGAAGACATATCTTTATTTTTGATACTGAAACAAAAACCTAAAAATAATATAATATTTCTTAGCATAAGTGTAAGTACTGCTTTAAACATATTCCCATGATATTTTATTTAAACCTGATTTTTATAGAATGGTGCTGTAGCTTAGAGGAAAGAAGAGGAATTCATACAAAATCCCAAATACTTGATGTTTAATTGCACATATTCTTTATTCAATTATTTATTAAGTACTTGCTCTGCATTCGGGATCCACAAATGAGTAAGACACTACTAACTTTGCCCTCAAGACACTCAGCATTTAGCTGTAGAGATAAATTAATACACTTTGTGTGTGTGTGTGTGTGTGTATGTGTATGTGTGTGTGTGTGTTTGTACAGGGAGTGGGAGTGTAGGGGGATTTTCTGTAAGAGAAGGCTTCTCAGAAAAGAGACATTGACTCAGTCTGGAAGGATACCTAGTAGCAGGACAGGCCAAAAATTTTTTTCATGAAATAAGAAGAGGGAGCAAGGTTTGAAAAGACACCCAACAATGAGATAACACTGTGTTGCTGGATTCACAGGTAGTTCTTTTTGGCCAGAATATGGGAATTCTTGGGGAAATTAAGAAGGAAGGAGTTGGGCTGGTGCCTAAGAGCAGGATCCTGGTGAGCTTATCTCATGACAAAAAATTTCAATTCCATTCTGAAGGCAATGACAGTTACTGATGGATTTAAACAAAATAGAGATTGGTCACATTTGGATGTTAGAAAGTACAATCTGGTGGATAGCAGGGAGTAGTGAACAGGGGGGTGAAATAGACTGAAACTGGGATTTTTAACAATCCAAGAGAAAAAAATGGGGCAAACAAAATCAGAGTTGGATAAATAATAATGAATAAATAAGTGGAGACAATTTGAGAAATATAAGGACATTCCCTCAATAACATTTTTAACCAAATTAATGTGGAGATGAGAAAAGGAAAGAAGGATTTAATGACGGCTCCTTGTCTCCTGAGTGAGACCAAATAGACACCAACAACTAAAACAGGGAATGCAGGAAAAGGAACAGAATTTGAAAGATTGGAATTTAATTCTAAACATACTGATGTTGAATTTCTGTAGCAAATAGATTTGCGCCCTCAACTTATAAACCTGTTCCCCTTGCCTGCCTTTATTACAGAGGCCAAGTCTAAATCTTCAGTTTTCTTAGCCTCCCTAGCAACTAAGGTTGTCTGCCTGAAAATCACCTAGCCGATGAATGACATGTCCGAAACTACGTCCCTTCCCATTCCTTCCTTCTTCCTGCCCTGAATGCGAGAGGTTATTCTATGAGCATAAGATGACAAGCATGAGGGAAATACAAAGGAAATCCCTTAGTCCTTGAATTTAGCAGGATCAGAGCTGAAGAACCTATACCATGACTGTCTATATCCTCTATTAAGTCATCTAAGCAAACTTTTCTGCTTTCTTGCTTCCAAATGCATACCTAACCCTATTGTCCATTGGAGTAGGATTTTCTGATGGAGATGTCCAGAAGATGTTGGGTTGTCTCTGTCTGCTTCCCCTACCTTGACTGTCACCACCAGGACCGCATGAGACTGAAACCACAGACTCTAGTCATCCAGAACCCTGCTCCAGGGCAGTCACTGCCAAGTGCAGTAATCAACACGAGACTAGGTCTTGCGGATCCCAAAAGGTTAGTTCTGTTCTTAAACCCAGGATTGCCTGACTTCACAAAAATTTCCTGAGAACATTACTTTAAATGTAGGCTCCATCCTCAGTGATTCCCATCTAGCAGGTCTGGAGTGAATCCCAGAATCTACCACTCTTTTATGTGATTCTGATGGTTAACTGGGTGTAGTCTATCATGATGGTGCCTGAACTTGACTAGAGAGTCTCATTTGAAAATTTAATGCTAATTTTACCACCTCTCACATTCTCACCATTTACAAAGTGGAACTCCATCCAAATGCCAGTCCTATCCCATAATGCTTTATCCTTTTTCTCCATTAATAATTCTCATGCTGCTGTGTCTTCCTCCCAGAAGTTTAAATATGCCCTCAATCCTCCTTCTATTTGAAAAACAACAAAACAAAACCCTGCACTCTCACCTTCAAAGAGTCAAAGAACACTCTGTGACCTTACCTGAGTGCTGGCTTTCCCCAAAAAGAGACCACTTCCTTTGTAGCTTTCCCAAGGGGAGACCTTCCTTTCCAATGCCCCATAAAACAAAAGGCCTAAAATTAAAATTGCCATCCTTCTAAATCCCCAATGTTGCTTCTATACAATGATTCATTCTTCCATGTCGTAAAAACATCCTGGCCCATGACATCCAACTTTAGCCCTGTGTCATCCATGCAGGAGATCTGATTTCCATATTCACTAAAGACTTCAGTCTTGGATTTCAAAGTCTTCTTCTCTAGACCCTTACCTTGTAACCTTGTATAACTTTAATATCCATGTAAAAGGCCTGCCCAATAATTTAGCTTTAAAGTTCATGTCTCATCTTCAGTAAACTTTATTTCTACACCACCTCAAAATAATATGGTGATAACACTATCTAGAACTATTCTGAGAAATCGTAGACTCCAATATTTTTCTGTGTGACCACAACTTTGCCTTGAATGTCCAACATTCTGATGCTCTCACTCCCACTACTATTGCTTTTTTAAAAAATTTCTATAGTGATTTTAAGGAGTTCTTTTAAGTGCTTACTAAAAATCTGGCATTCGTCTTCTGAATAATTATTATGGCCCATCTACACCGGCCTCTGTCCCAGTGTATGGATCATGGGTAATTAGGGAAATGGCTTTGGTTCCCAGAGCCAAAGATGAAGAATAAGCTCATGTCTGAATTGATAGCAGAGTCCTATGACAAGCCATCTCAAGTCCCAAGCACAACCCAAGCATTCTCCTGTGTAAATCTGTAATGTAAACAAAGTTTCAATGGCAACAGCCAGTTCCTAGCTTCCTGATGGTTCAGAAAGTCCAGCCAATAGCTGATTTCACTGCTTTATTCTCCTTTGAGGGTAATCAGCCAGACTGGGCAATAAATAGAACTATTAGGGATCATTTTGTTTGGCACACCTCAATTTCTGCAGCAACTATAAAACTGAGATATATAAAGACCCTGCTGAAGTGATCAGGGTCAGGGACTGGGTGTCTCACTAAAAATCAAGCATAAGCAGGCTGTGCTCTGGCCTCAGGAACAACCATGCAGGGTAACAGAAGAGGAATTATTAGGGGACATTTGAATGGCAGATCATGCTTTGTCTGGAGTTAACAATGCATTCTACACTGGTATATCGATTCTCTTCTGATAAATCTAATAAATATTATCTTCTTTTAGTGAAAAGGCACTGATGTTTATACTTAAATTATTTACTTATAGGAATGGGTGGAGGTTATAGTCTGTTCCTTTAAAGTTCTCCATTTCAATTTACCTATGTTTCAATCTATCCTATCATGATTTCTTACTAACATATACTGAGAACTGACAGTACAAAGATGAAAGAGACCTTTATGTGTTCCAGGGTTTAGAAGGTGCTGTCATCAGCTCCTATAAAACCTTATCTTGGTTTGAGTGGCAAAAGACACATACCTGTAAGCTCTTATCATAACAGCAGGAGTGCTTTTTAAACATCAAAGCGCAATACAGACACCTTTTATCAAGTTTCCTTGATTTCTCTTAGGTAGACCAATCCATTTCTTCTGTTACTGGAATATTTTTTACCACAACTACCATATCTTTGTACAAAATTAGAACTGGGAATCTTCTCTACAAAATAGCTATCTTTATTCTACTCTATCATAATAAAATTTCAAAAGGAAAAGTATCTATCAAATATCTATAATCATATATATCTGAATATGCAGAGCTATTGCTTATTAGACTAAGTTAATTTTATCATTACCAATTTATATTTTAAACATTGAACATTTCTATTGAGAACAATGTGACTGGTGAATTGAATATTATACAGTTAATATAATCAAGGGACCGCTACAGATGACTTTTTAGATCTGTGTGGTTTATTGATCTAGTTGTTTCAGTCTAAATAGAAAATAGATTATAATGAATATATTTCTCCATTTGTGTCTTTCAGTGGCATAGTCAAATTGATTCTCCAAGAAGACAATTTCAAGTCTACTGAGGCCAGTTTTCTCCCGATCTCCTAGAAGGCATAGAGTTCTCTGGGTAAGATTTAACTAAACAGTGTAAACATTGCTACAAGGCTCCAAATCTGAGACTAAATTACACCTTTCAGCTCTTTATAGCATCAGCAGTGAAAAATACCCTGTCTTCACCTCTAGCATAAATCTAGTCATTGTTACACAGTGTATCAGAACAATGGAAAATAGCTCACTCTAAAGCATTAAGTAAAAATAAAGAGCAGATCAAAGTCATTATACAATATTTAAACTGCACTGGATTTATTATACAATAAGGATCAAAATAAGGAAAAGTTCTTACCATTTGCAGGCAAGCAGCCTGAGCTGAAGGATATATCATCAATAGCTATGACTTCATCCTGTTCATGAGATGAAATCATCTGTCCTTCAAAAACAACCTGGATAAGAAAAATGAAATAAAACAAAAACAAAGAGCAAGGAACATTACTACCTCACAGTCTTATAGCACAGAGCCTACAAATAAGAAACATGTCACTTCCTAGAAGCACTTGGGTGACCATGCCAATTCCAAGTGGAAAGAGATCTAAACATACATTTTGAAGAACAAGGAAATGTACAGTCATCTCTATCCCACATGTCTAGGTTAGGTAACATGTTTGTGAAATGAAGCAACAGTCACCTGGTTTCTGCCCCATATCATCTCCTGAGTTTGGTTCCTATGCATTCATACTATTTAGTATTTACCAGTTCTTGTACCCATGCTCCATCTTGAACTCTTGATTCTTGGCATTTTTCATCTGTGCTCCATTTCCACCTCTGGTTCTCTGAATTTTACTCACAGTCCTGCCTTGGATGTCCTTGTGGTATCCTCCTGCACATTTTCTGCCATTATCTAGACACAGCTTGGGACACTGACTGGAAATCATTGTTCAGTGACTTATTGTTAAAATGACTGAATGTTATATTGTGATGTGAAGCCAGCCCAGTCTCCACCAGGAAATACTCTGGTATAATGAATCTGAGAAACTTGGAAAGATCAAGTAATCCTAATTACTTAAATCAATAGAAAATTGGTGTGTTGGTGGAAAGTATTATCCCACTTTCACTATTGAATACCAATGATGTGTGAGGCTTAATTCATGGATGCATTAAACTTGTGTGCATTGCTCAGCCTTGTTCATAATATAAACATTTTATTATGCCAAAACATCACACTGCTTCTTAGCTTAACAGATGGTCTGCATTTTTCTGTGCTGCATTCTCTTTTCTTTCTGTACTGCATTCTCTTTTATTTCTGTACAAGATATACTAATACATTTCTTCTTGAACCAGACGCTATCTACTAGTCTATTAAAAATATAAGAAACATCCATAATGTGTCCAGCAAACCATCAATATATAGCCCTCAGAAAGTCATCTCCTCTTCACATAAAACAGAATAACCATGTGACTAATTATAAGTCAGGACCATGCTGGGAAAGGTCTATCAAATTTTGTTACATAGGGATAGTTTCATATGAGGCCAATATAGCAGTGACTAAAGTGTATATTTGGAACCAGACTCCTTGAATTCAGATCCCACATACACCACTTCATAGCAAGAAGCCCTTGGAGAAGGTACTTAATATCTCTGTGCCTCAGTTTTCTTTGTAAAAAGATACTGATAAAATAATGTTATTACTATATGATAAGGTTTATGTAAGGATCAATGAGTTATTACATGTACAATTGCACTTGGCCTATAGTTGGCATTAGTGTTAGCTATTATTATAACATAGTTATTAAAATATTTAAGCTATTGGATGAATAGTGTTTACCAATAAAAAAAAATCTATTCTCTACAGATTAACTTTATTCTTCCTGAAAGCTTTCTCACATAGATATATTCCCTAGTTCTTGCCAAACTAAGCATATACCTGTAGCAGCCACATTTAAAGAGAGAAGGGGAAGTAAGTGTTAACTAATCACCAGTCTCTTCTTTTTTCCTCTACACCCTTTCTGAAAACCCATTCATCCTCAGGGTTTTAACTGTCACCCAGGCTGATGACAAATTTACATCAGGAATGTCAACCTCTCTCTTGAGCGCTCCTCCCACATCTCCATAGCCTGCTGGATATTTTCACTCCGATGACATGAAGTCACTTCTGATTCATAACGTTGTTTCTTCTCTACTTGGACCTCTCCCCTGACACTCAAAACTTCAGAAGACTGCTCAAAACTTCAGTGCTCAAAACTCTAAAATGGCCTTTGGAATGACTTTTTCCTCCAGTCACATGTCCAATCAGTCAGGACCTATTAACACCCCCTCCTTTCCATCCCTGTTGCCACTTGTATATCTTCACACCTGATCTAATGAAGTAGATTTTAAATTACCTTCTTACCTTCAATCCTCTCCTCACCAGAGTTTGCAATATGTATTTATTCAATTCAACTGAAGAAATGTTAGTATGAAAATCGGCTGCCTTTTGAGCCCACTGGCACAGAAAGAGGAAACGTTTTCCTTAGGTAAAGAACAATTTCTCTAACCGTAGGGAAATTACTAATGGACCTGTGTGGCTATGAAACAGAAGACCCACCAGGCACAATGAGATATACCAGTTAAACGTATTTAACAAAAAGATTTACCAGGGATTTTGGTTAGGATCCTGCAAAGAGGGATAGGTTGAAAGAGCTAAACAAAGTGGAACCCCATGATAATTTTCTACAAAGAGAGGCCCTATATTCAGAAGCTGTGTTTGTAATATGGTAGTTATGTTTCTAAGAAAAGTGATTAACATTCTTTGTTTTCTCCAAAACTTTGTCAAATAGGGTTTTCCAAACATCCCCACCTCACTTTTTCTGTGTTAGGTGAAATAAAGAAAAGATAAGGGAATTTCCTGGTGGTCCAGTGGTTAGGACTCTGTGTTTCCACTGCAGGGGGGCAAGGGTTCGATCCCTGGTCAGGAAACTAAGATCCCCATGCCGCGGGGCATGGCCAAAAAAACAAAGAATAGCAAAGTAGCAAAATAAAAGCAGATCACAACACAGATAATGGAGTTAGGAGTTTGGCAACATCACAAAAGTCAGGTATGGCCTGCACCAATGCAAAAATAAACATGAGACACAGACACCTCTGGGACAACATGAAATGCACCAACATTCGAATTATAGGGGTCCAAGAAGAAGAGATAAAGAAACGGACTGAAAAAAAAATTCGAAGAGATTATAGTTGAAAATTCCCTGATATGGGTAAGGAAATAGTCAATCAAGTCCAGGAAGCACAGAATCTCATACAGGATAAATCCAAGGAGAAACACGCCAAGACACATATTAATCAAACTATCAAAAAATTAATACAAAGAAAAAATATTAAAAGCAGCAAGGAAAAAGCAAGGAATAACATACAAGGGAATCCCCATAAGGTTAACAGCTGATCTTTCAGCAGAAACTCTGCAAGCCAGAAGGGAGTGGCAGGACATATTTAAAGTGATGAAAGGGAAAAACCTACAACCAAGACTACTCTTACCCAGCAAGGATATCATTCAGATTCAAAGGAAAAATTAAAATCTTTAGAGACAAGCAAAAGCTAAGATAATTCAGCACCACCAGCCTTACAACAAATGCTAGAGGAATTTTTATAGGCAGAAAACACAACAGAAGGACAAGACATACAATAACTAACCCAAAATAATTAAGAAAATGGTAATAGGGACATACATATCAATAACTACCTTAAATGTAAATGGATTAAATGCTCCAACCAAAAAGCATAGACTGGCTGAATGGATACAAAAACAAAACCTGTTTTTTGTTATATGTGGTCTACAAGAGACCTACTTCAGACCTAGGACACATACAGACTGAAAGTGAGGAGAGGAGAAAGATATTCCATGCAAATGGAAATCAGAAGAAAGCTGGAGTAGCAATTCTCATATCAGACAAAACAGACTTTAAAATAAAGACTATTACAAGAGACAAAGAAGGACACTAAATAATGATCAAGGGATCAATCTAAGAAAAAGATACAACAATTGTAAATATTTATGCACCCAACATAGGAGCACCTCCATACATAAGGCAAATGCTAACAGCCATAAAAGGGGAAATCGACAGTAACATAATCTTAGTAGGGGACTTTAACACCCCACTTTCACCAATGGACAGATCATCCAAAATGAAAATAAATAAGGAAACACAAACTTTAAATGATACATTAAACAAGAAGGACTTCATTGATATTTATAGGACATTCCATCCAAAAACAACAGAATACACTTTCTACTCAAACGCTCATGGAACTTTCTCCAGGACAGATCATATCTTAGGTCCCAAGTCAAACCTTGGTAAATTTAAGAAAATTGAAATCATATCAAGTATCTTTTCCAACCACAACACTATAAGACTTGATATCAATTACAGGAAAAAATCTGTAAAAAATACAAACACATGAAGGCTAAACAATACACTACTAAATAACCAAGAGATCACTGAAAAAATCAAAGAGGAAATCAAAAAATACCTGGAGACAAATGACAATGAAAACACAATGATCCAAAACCTATGGGATGCAGCAAAAGCAATTCTAAGAGCAAATTTTACAGCAATACAATCCTACCTCAAGAAACAAGAAACATCTCGAATAAACAACCTAAACTTACACCTAAAGCAATCAGAGAAAGAAGAACAAAAAACCCTCAAAGTTAGCAGAAGGAAAGCAATCATAAAGAACAGATCAGAAATAAATGAAAAAGAAGGAAACAAAAGAAAAGATCAGTAAAACTAAAAGATGGTTCTTTGAGAAGATAAACAAAATTAATAAACCATTAGCCAGACTCACCAAGAAAAAAAGGTGGAAGACTCAAATCAATAGAATTAGAAATGAAAAAGGAGAAGCAACAACTGACAACGAAGAAATACAAAGGATCATGAGAGATTACTACAAGCAACAATATGCCAATAAAATGGACAACCTGGAAGAAATGGACAAATTCTTAGAAAAGCACAACCTCCAGAGACTGAACCAGGAAGAAACAGAAAATATAAACAGACCAATCACAAACACTGAAATTGAAACTATGATTCAAAATCTTCCAACAAACAAAAGCCCAGGACCAAATGGCTTCACAGGTGAATTCTATCAAACATTTAGAGAAGAGCTAACACCTATTCTCAAACTCATCCAAAATATAGCAGAGGGAGAAACACTCCCCAACTCATTCTATGAAGCCACCATCACACTGATAACCAAAACAAAGATGTCACAGAGAAAGAAAACTACAGGCCAATAGCACTCATGAACATAGATGCAAAAATCCTCAACAAAATACTATGAAACAGAATCCAACAACACATTAAAAGGATCATACACAATGATCAAGTGGGGTTTATCCCAGGAATGCAAGGATTCTTCAATATATGCAAATCAAGCAATGTGATACACCATATAAACAAATTGAAGGAGAAAAACCATGTGATCATCTCAACAGATGAAAAAAAGCTTTCAACAAAATTCAACAGCCATTTATGATAAAAACCTTACAGAAAGTAGTTAAAGAGGGAACTTACCTCAACATAATAAAGTCCATATATGAAAAACCCACAGCCAACTTCATTCTCAATGGTGAAAAACTGAAAGCATTTCCTCTAAGATAAGGAACAAGACAAGGTTGTCCACTCTCACCACTATTATTCAACATAGTTTTGGAAGTTTTAGCCACAGCAACCAGAGAAGAAAAAGAAATAAAAGGAATCTAAATAGGAAAAGAAGAAGTAAATCTGCCTTGTTTGCAAATGACATGATACTATACATAGAGAATCCTAAAGATGCTACCAGAAAACTACTAGAGCTAATCAATGAATTTGGTAAAGTATCAGGATGCAAAATTAATGCACAGAAATCTCTTGCATTCCTATACACTAATGATGAAAAATCTGAAAGTGAAATTAAGGAAACACATTTACCATTGCAATAAAAATAACAAAATACCTAGGAATAAACCTACCTAAGGAGACAAAAGACCAGTATTCAGAAAACTATAAGACACTGATGAAAGAAAGTAAAGATGATACAAACAGATGGAGAGATATACCATGACCTTGGACTGGAAGAATCAATACTGTGAAAATGACTATACTACCCAAAGCAATCTACTGATTCAATGCAATCCCTATCAAACTACCAATGGCATTTTTCATGGAACTAAGACAAAATATCTTAAAATTTGTATGGAAACACAAAAGACCCCAAAGAGCCAAAGCAATCTTGAGGAAGAAAAACGGAGCTGGAAGAATGAGGCTCCCAGACTTCAGACTATGCTACACAGCTACAGTAATAAAGACAGTATGGTACTGGCACAAAAACAGAAATATAGATCAATGGAACAGGATAGAAAGCCCACAGGTAAACCCATGCACATATGATCACCATATTCTTGATAAAGGAGGCAAGAATATAAAATGGAGAAAAGGCAGCCTCTTTAATAAGTGGTGCTGGGAAAACTGGACAGCTACATGTAAAAGAATGAAATTGGAAGACTCCCTAACACCATACACAAAAATAAATTCAAAATGGATTAAAGACCTAAATGTAAGGCCAGACACTATAAAACTCTTAGAGGAAAACATAGACCACTCTGTGACATAAATCACAGCAATATCCTTCTTGACCCACCTCCTAGAGAAAAGGAAATAAAATCAAAAATAAACAAATGGGACCTAATTAAACGTAAAAGCTTTTGCACAGCAAAGGAAACCATAAACAAGACGAAAAGAGAACGCTCAGAATGGGAGAAAACATTTGCAAATGAAGCAACTGACAAAGGATTAATCTCCAAAATACATAAGCAGCTCATGCAGCTCAATATCTAAAAAACCATCCGGTCCAAAAATGGGCAGAAGACCTAAATAGACACTTCTCCAAAGAAGATATACAGATTGGCAACAAACATGAAAGGATGCTCACCATCATTAATCATTAGAGAAATGCAAATCAAAACTACAATGAGGTATCACCTCACACCAGTCAGAATGGGCATCATTAAAAAATCTAGAGGGCTTCCCTGATGGCGCAGTGGTTGAGAGTCCACCTGCTGATGCAGGGGACACAGGATCGTGCCCCGGTCTGGGAAGATCCCACATGCCGCGGAGCGGCTGGGCCTGTGAGCCATGGCCGCTGAGCCTGTGCGTCCGGAGCCTGTGCTCCGCAAGGGGAGAGGCCACAACAGTGACAGGCCCGCGTACCGCAAATAAATAAATAAATAAATAAAATTTAAAAAATAAAATAAAAAATCTAGAAACAATAAATGTTGGAGAGGGTGTGGAGAAAAGGGAACCCTCTTGAACTGCTGATGGGAATGTAAATTGATACAGCCACTATGGAGAACTGTATGGAGAGTCCTTTAAAAACTAAAAATAGAAATACCATATGACCCAGCAATCTCACTACTGGGCATATACCCTGAGAAAACCATAAATCAAAAAGAGTCACGTACCACAATGTTCATTGCAGCACTATTTACAATAGCCAGAACATGGAAGCAACCTACGTGTCCATCGACTGATGAATGAATAAAGAAGATGTGGCACATATATACAATGGAACATTACTCAGCCATAAAAGAAATGAAATTGATTTATTTGTAGTGAGGTGGATGGACCTAGTGTCCATCATACAGAGTGAAGTAAGTCAGAAAGAGAAAAATAAATATTGTATGCTAACACATATATATGGAATCTAAAAAAAAAATGGTTCTGAAGGACCTAGGGGCAGGACAGGAATATAGATGCAGACGTAGAGAATGGACTTGAAGACACGGGGAGGGGTAAGGGTAAGCTGGGATGAAGTGAGAAAGTGTCATGGACATTTATACACTACCAAATGTAAGACAGATAGACAGTGCGAAGCAGCTGCATAGCACAGGGAGATCAGCTTGGTGCTTTGTGACCACCTAGAGTGGTGGGATAGGGAGGATGGGAGGGAGGAGATATGGGGATATGTGTATATGTATAGCTGATTCACTTTGTTATAAAGCAGAAACTAACACACCACTGTAAAGCAATTATACTCCAATAAAGATGTTTTAAAAAATAATAAAATAAACAAACAACAAACATGAGACAAATTCCTTTCACACCAAACATTTTAAGAGAAGATGGCTTTTGAAGTGAAGCTTAGGGCTCAGAACACTTGATTTAAATCTTAGAGGAAACTTTGATTGTAGGTGAATAATGGACATAAATGGATTACACTAGTAACTATACGAACAGAAACCCTTGTAGTTATATTTACCGTGTGAAAGTTTTCTTAATTAGTAGTACACATTCAATAATATTATTCAATATTATTTCTCAAGTAAACACGTGAAACACAAAAAGGTGACAGTAAACACGTGAAACACAAAAAGATGACAGTAATCTTTTCCCCATCATGTGTTCACACCGTAAGTATTCTTGAATTAAAAGATAAAATGTCTCTCATATTATGATTTTGAAAAGTTTGAGAGTAACATTAAGTTAATAGTTTATTATTAGTAGTAACATCTTTTGTTCATATTAATAAAGCCTATTGTTTCTGAATAGGAGAGTGGTGAGAACTCTCTGGCATTTCTAAATGGAATATCAAAGAAATAACAAGTAGATAGTAGCATATTAAAAATGCTTCAGTATCTTTTTAAAATTCAGGCACTGACTTCTCAAGAATCCAGACATTCAACTTGAAAACCATAGTCGGTGATATAATTAGTAACACAGTATTCATTCCTTCCCACCCATAAAACCAACAGGTGAGCTCCTTTCAAGAACCAGAAAAAAACATGGATGAGGGAATTTTTCACTTGAATTTGAGACTAAATTTTTGCTGTACACTTAGCCTGTATTCTTTGCTTCTATGAATATTTGAAGACAATAGTATAATTAATTGCTTGTATCTGCAATTTTGAGAAATGTGATTGCAGTTAATCAGCACCATGCAATGCATAGTAATGTTTCATCTAACACAGCAGACAAAAGAATATTTAATGAGTCACATTAGATCTGACCAAATCTAGAGGTTGGAATTTTTTTTCTATATTTTATAAATCCTTATACTGCTTTAACATGATACAAAATTATCATGGCTCAGTGACTAAATGATTGAGATCTGAAATCAAACTATCCTAGGTTCTAATCTTGTATGGGATTTGGTAGGTTATTTCATTCTCTAAAGCTCATAATGCAAATGTGAACAGTGGGGTAAATTATAGTTCAGAGGACTGCAGTGAAGGGTCAGTAAGATAATATACATGAAGGACCAAATGCAGTGCTTTACACATAGTAAGTGATCAATCAATGCTAGATGCTATTCCTTAAACATCTTCAGAAACTTTGTGAAATACTGTCATCTTTGTGGACTAAATGTGTAAACACCATTCCTTGTTTATCCCCTCAGAAATTAACATATGATTCAGGTTTATTAAGAAATGGACCTAGTCCTTTACAGATGAAGGTGACAAAGCCCACACACAGGAGCCAGATCCAGAGGCTTTCTCAGAAACCCACACTAAGCCAGGGTCCAGCTGGGATTAAAATCTACTATTTGGGTATTTCTAAAGGAAGCATAAACGGCTTTAAAACTATCAGAAGGCAGAATGGAGGAGAAATTGCAAAACACAGAATAATTCTCGGAGGCCCGTAAACTGATGAGGCAGCAGATATTACCTGGAGACGCTGATTACAAAATGCCCTCAAATAAGCCTCTTGCTAAAGCTTTTTAGGAAAGAGCTACTACATGGTGGCAGGCAATATTCCAAGTACAGCACATCTCTGTGGCCCAGCTCAACAAAAGCAAATGAACATCTGTTCACTTGCTGACGGGATAGAACTAAAACATACCTGCAGTCTTAAAGATTGGTGTAGCCAAAGGATCCCAAGAGAGTCACAGGGTTCCTAATTTTTTACAAAGCCTTTAAGGTAGAAGCACTGTTTTCATGTCAGCAATAAAGTATTTTGAGAAACAAATTAATATGCTACACGTGCATCTGCTTTGGTTGAAGATACTGCTGCATTTTCAAGTGTGCAGGTGGATAACCTCGCTGCCTCTGCTGAAATGCCCTAGAGATAATATATTTGGGAATTTTAACTTTTACGTTCATCTACTACACATATTTAATCATCAACACCCAAAGTATGCTACTCGGGAATAGAGAGCTGAGAAAAGCAAAGGAGTTATTTTAAAAGGTTTAACCTACAAGCAGCAAGTTTCTCCTCTGCCCAGCATCAAATCTCCATTGTGCTACTAATAAAAACCTTGACTGAAAGACACTGACAGTTAAATATAAGAAGGCACAATGCGTGACAAAGACAGCTTAAGACTCTTTTACCATCCACTCTGTTTCAAAGTTGGAAAAGATGTATAAATACTGATGAAGTTTATACATAGACAAGAGTCCCATCTCAGTCCTTAAAGTTTAGACAAGCATGCAGAGGGACTTTAGCAAGCTCATCCTTCAGCATCTAGTCAATGTGACTCAGTCCCTTCAAAGGCACTCCTGGCTCTGTTTTGTTGCTCTTGTTGTTATTGAAAAAAGAGAGACACAGGGATGTAAAAAAAATTTATAAACTAGAAACTTCTCTATAGTAATTAATGACACCTGAACATCCACAACAAATTGGATGCATTATTGGTGGCTGGGGTTCTCATTCTGCACAGCACTCACCACTAAAGGCAGGGACACAGGGTGTCTCGGCCCCATGCCTGATCAATCCCTCACAGGAGGACTTAAATGCCTGATGGCTTAAAATACCACCTCCCACCCCCATATACACCAATCATATTGGATTTCAAGAGAGTACAATGCCTCAAAAGACAGAATTATGTTTCCCACTACACAGTTCTGTTCTCCTTAAGTCCTATCATCGAGGAGTCACTTAACTGCCTACTAAGTGATTTTCTTTCATCTTCTTTGGAACCCCATTTAGTTTTACAAAACTCTGAAAATTCCAAACTTCAGTGATTTTATGACAGATCAATTAAGAAAATGTGCCATTCTTATAGTTTATTATTCAATTTTTATAATAGAGGTCCTACTCATTCTCCCATCTTCCCTCTGCGCCACTCAAAATTCAATCCAATTCAATCTCTATATTCAGGCAAGTGCTAAATCCATCAAATATCAAATGATTTTCTATTCTGTATCAAAATTATTATACTATTCTAATAATAGATGCTAAAAGGAACCTACTTGGGTTAATTTGGCTCACAAACCAGGTTTAAAAAGCAAATTTGGAAAGATAGCTTCAAGATGGCAAAGGAGTAAGACATGGAGATCACCTACCTCCCCACAAATACATCAAAAATACATCTACACGAGGAACAGTTCCTACAGAACACATACTGAAAGCTGGCAGAAGACCTCAGGCTCCCAAAAGGCAAGAAACTCCCTATGTAGCTGGGTAGGGCAAAATAAAAATGAAAAAAACAGAGACAAAAGAACAGGGATGGAACCTGCATCTCTGGGAGGGAGCTGGGAAGGAGGAAAAGTTTCCACACACTAGGAAGCCCCTTCACTGGAGGAGATGGGGGTTGGGCAGGGGGGGAGCTTCGGAGCCGCGGAGGACAGCGCAGCAACAGGGGTGCAGAGGGCAAAGTGAAGACATTCCCGCACAGAGGATCACTGCTGACCAGCACTCACCAGCCTGAGGGGCTTCTCTGCTCACCCACCGGGGCAGGCGGGGGCTGGGAGCTGAGGCTCAGGCTTCGGAGATCAGATTCCAGGGAGAGGACTTGGGTTGGCTGCGAGAACACAGCCTGAAGGGAGCTAGTGTGCCACAGCTACCTGGGAGGTAGTCCAAGAAAAGTCTGGACCTGCCTAAGGGGCAAAAGACCATTGTTCCAGGGTGTGCGAGGACAGGGGATTCAGAGCACCACCTAAATGAGCTCCAGAGATGGGCACGAGCCACAGCTATCAGCGTGGACACCAGAGACAGACATGAAATGCTAAGGCTGCTGCTGCAGCCACCAAGAAGCCTATGTGCAAGCACAGGTCACACTATCCACACCTCCCCTCCCGGGAGGCTGTGCAACCTGCCACTGCTAAGGTCCCATGATCCAGGGACAACTTCCCCAGGGGAACACACAGCATGCCTCAGACTATTGCAACATCACGCCAGCCTCTGCCACCATAGGCTCGCCCTGCATCCCGTACCACTCCCTCCCCCTGGCCTGAGTGAGCCAGAGCCCCCGAATCAGCTGCTATTTTAACCCCGTAATGTCCCGGTGGGAACAGAAGCCCTCAGGTGACCTACACAAAGAGGCGGGTCCAAATCCAAAGCTGAACCCCAGGAGCTGTGCGAAAAAAGAAGAGAAAGAGAAATCTCTCTGTGCAGCCTCAGGAGCAGTGGATTAAATCTCCACAATCAAACTGATGTACCCTGCATCTGTGGAATAACTGAATAGACAACAAATCACCCCAAAACTGAGCTGATGGGCTTTGGGAGCAACTGTTGACTTGGGGTTTGCTTTCTGCATCTAATTGTTTCTGGTTTTATGTTTATCTTAGTTTAGTATTTAGAGCTTATTATCACTGGTACGTTTATTAATTTGGTTGCTCTCCTCTTTTTCATATATATTTTTTTCCTTTTTTCCCCTTTTGTGAGTGTGTGTGTGGATGCTTCTTCATGTGATTTTGTCTGTATAGCTTTGCTTTTACCATTTTTCCTGGGGATCTGTCTGTCCATTTTTTGTTTTTTGTTTTTTAGTATAGTTTTTAGTGCTTCTTATCATTGGTGGATTTGTTTTTAGTTTGGTTGCTCTCTTCTTTCTTTCTTTTTATTCCTTTTAAATTTTTCATTTTTAATAATATATTTTTATATTTTATTTTAATAACTCTATTTTATTTTTCTTTCTTTCTTTCTTTCTTTCTTTCTTTCTTTTTCTCCCTTTTCTTCTGAGCTGTGCGGCTGACACAGCGTTGGTGCTCCAGCTGGGGGTCAGGCCTGAGCCTCTGAGGTGGGAGAGACAACTTCAGGACACTGGTCCACCAGAGACCTCCCGGCCACACGTAGTATCAAATGACAAAAGCTCTCTCAGAGATCTCTGTCTCAATGTGAAAACCCAGCTCCACTCAACGACCAGCAAGCTACAGTGCTGGACTACCTATGCCAAATAACGAGCAAGACAGGAACACAAACACACCAATTAGCAGAGATGCTGCCTAAAATCATAATAAGTTCACAGACACCCCAAAACACACCACCAGACGTGGACCTGCCCACCAGAAAAACAAGAACCAGCCTCTTCCATCAGAACACAGGCACCAGTCCCCTGCATCAGGAAGCCTACAAAACCCACTGAACCAACATTACCCACTGGGGGAAGGCACCAAAAACAACAGGAAAAATGAACCTGCAGCCTGTGAAAAGGAGACCCCAAACACAGTAAGTTAAGCAAAATGAGAAGACAGAGAATTACACAGCACATGAAGAAGCAAGGTAAAAACCACCAGACAAAACAAATGAAGAGGAAATAGGTAGTCTAAATGAAAAACAATTCAAAGTAATGATAGTAAAGGTGATCTAAATCTTGGAAATAGATTGGAGAAAATACAAGGAATGTTTAACAAGGACCTAGAAGAACTAAAGAGCAAACAAACAATGGTGAACAACACAATAAGTGAAACTAAAAATTCTCTAGAAGAAATAAATAGCAAAATAACTGAGGCAGAAAAACAGATAAGTGACACGGAAGATAAAATAGTGGAAATAACTACCACAGAGCAGAATAAAGAAAAAAGAATTAAAAGAATTGAGGACAGCCCCAGAAACCTCTGGGACAACACTAAATGCACCAACATTTGAATTATAGGGGTCCCAGAAGAAGAACGAAGGGACTGAGAAAATATTTGAAGAGATTATATTTGAAAACTTCCCTAGCATGGGTAAGGATTGTCAATCAAGTCGAGGAAGCACACAGAGTCCCATACAGGATAAATCCAAAGAGAAACATGCCAAGACACATATTAAACGAATTATCAAAAACTAAATACAAGGAAAAAATATTAAAAGCACTAAACTAAAAGCAACAAATAACATACAAGGGAATCCCATGAGGTTAATAGCTGATCTTTCAGCAGAAACTGCAAGCCAGAGGGGAGTGGCACGACATATTTAAAGTGATGAAAGAGAAAAATCTACAACAAAGATTACTCTACCCAGCA
The DNA here is from genome assembly GCF_000442215.2 of Lipotes vexillifer. NCBI lineage: Eukaryota > Metazoa > Chordata > Mammalia > Artiodactyla > Lipotidae > Lipotes > Lipotes vexillifer. The sequence continues at coordinate 1,363,690 of NW_006772098.1, forward strand.
AGGATCTCATTCAGATTCGATGGAGAAATCAAAAGCTTAAAGACAAGCAAAAGCTAAGAGAATTCAGCACCACCAAACCAGCTTTACAACAAATGCTAAAGGAACTTCTCAAGGCAGAAAATACAACAGAAGGACAAGACCTACAATAACTAACCCAAAATAATTAATAAAATGGTAACAGGAACATACATATCAATAACTACCTTAAATGTAAATGGATTAAATGCTCCAACCAAAAGACATAGACTGGCTGAATGGACACAAAAACAAAACCTGTATATATGTGGTCTACAAGAGACCCACTTCGGACCTAGGACACATACAGACTGAAAGTGAGAGGTGGAGAAAGATATTCCATGCAAATGGAAATCAGAAGAAAGCTGGAGTAGCAATTCTCATATCAGACAAAATAGACTTTAAAATAAAGACTATTACAAGAGACAAGCACACAACATAGTGATCAAGCGATCAATCCAAGAAGAAGACATAACAATTGTAAATATTTATGCACCCAACATAGGAGCACCTCAATACATAGGGCAAATGCTAACAGCCATAAAAGGGGATATCGACAGTAACACAATCGTTGTAGGGGACTTTAAAACCTCATTTACACCAATGGACAAATCGTCCAAAATGAAAATAAATAAGGAAAGAGAAGCTATAAATGACACAATAGAACAGACAGATTTAATTGGTATTTATAGGACATTCCAGCCAGAAAAAGCAGATTACACTTTCTTCTCAAGTGCGCATGGATCATTCTCCAGTACAGATCACATCTTGGGTCACAAATCAAGCCTCAGTTAATTTAAGAAAACTGAAATCATATCAAGCATCTTTTCTGACCACAACACTATGAGATTAGAAATGAATTACAGGGAAAAAAACGTAAAAAGCACAAACACATGGAGGCTCAACAATACATTACTAAATAACCAAGAGATCACTGAAGAAATCAAAGAGGAAATCAAAAAATACCTAGAGACAAATGACAATGAAAACACAATGATCCCAAACCTATGGGATGCAGCAAAAGCAGTTCTAAGACGGAAGTTTACAGCTACACAAGCCTACCTCAAGAAACAAAAAAAAATCTCAAATAAACAATCTAACCTTACACCTAAAGGAACTAGAGAAAGAAGAACAAACAAAATCCAAAGTTAGCAGAAGGAAAGAAATCAAGATCAGAGCAGAAATAAATGAAATAGAAACAAAGAAAACAATAGCAATGATCAATAAAACTAAAAGCTGGTTCTTTGAGAAGATAAACAAAATTGATAAACCATTAGCCAGACTCATCAAGAAAAAGAGGGAGAGGACTCAAATCAATAAAATTAGAAATGAAAAAGGAGAAGTTACAACAGACACCATAGAAATACAAAGCATCCTAAGAGACTACTACAAGCAACTCTATGCCAATAAAATGGACAACCTGGAAGAAATGGACAAATTCTTAGAAAGGTATAAACTTCCAAGACTGAACCAGGAAGAAACAGGAAATATGAACAGACCAATCACAAGTAATGAAATTGAAACTGCGATTAAAAATCTTCCAACAAACAACAGTCCAGGACCAGATGGCTTCACAGGTGACTTCTATCAAACATTTAGAGAAGAGTTAACACCCATCCTTCTCAAACTCTTCTAAGAAATTGCAGAGGGAGGAACACTCCCAAACTCATTCTGTGAGGCCACCATCACCCCGATACCAAAACCAGACAAAGATACTACAAAAAAAGAAAATTACCAACCAATATCACTGATGAATATAGATGCAAAGTTCCTCAAAAAAATACTAGCAAACAGAATCCAACAACACATTAAAAGGATCATACACCACGATCAAATGGGATTTATCCCAGAGATGCAAGGATTCTTCAATATATGCAAATCGATCAATGTGATACATCATATTAACAACTTGAAGAATAAAAACCATATGATCATCTCAATAGATGCAGCAAAAGCTTTTGACAAAATTCAACACCCACATATGATAAAAACTCTCCAGAAAGTGGGCATAGAGGGAAAGTACCTCAACATAATAAAGGCCATATATGACAAACCCACAGCAAACATCATTCTCAATGGTGAAAAACAGAAAGAATTTCCTCTAAGATCAGGAACAAGACAAGGATGTCCACTCTCACCACTATTATTCAACATAGTTTTGGAAGTCCTAGCCATGGCAATCAGAGAAGAAATAAAAGGAATACAAATTGGAAAAGAAGAAGTAAAACTGTCACTGTTTGTAGATGCCATGATACCATACATAGAGAATCCTAAAAATGCCACCAGAAAACTACTAGAGCCAATCAATGAATTTGGTAAAGTTGCAGGATACAAAATTAATGCACAGAAATCTCTTGCATTCCTGTACACTAATGAAGAAAAATCTGAAAGAGAAATTATGGAAACACTCCCATTTACCATTGCAACAAAAAGAATAAAATACCTAGGAATAAACCTACCTAGGGAGACAAAAGACCCATATGCAGAAAACTATAAGACACTGATGAAAGAAATTAAAGATGATACCAACAGATGGAGAGATATACCATGTTCTTGGATTGGAAGAATCAATATTGTGAAAATGACTATACTGCCCAAAGCAATCTACAGATTCAATGCAATCCCTATCAAATTACCAATGGCATTTTTTATGGAACTAGAACAAATCATCTTAAAATTTGTATGGAGACACAAAAACCCTGAATAGCCAAAGCAGTCTTGAGGGAAAAAAATGGAGGTGGAGGAATCAGACTCCCTGACTTCAGACTATACTACAAAGCTACAGTAATCAAGACAATATGGTACTGGTACAAAAACAGAAACACAGATCAATGGAACAAGATAGAAAGCCCAGAGATAAACCCACACACATATGGTCAACTAATCTATGACAAAGGAGGCAAAGATACAATGGAGAAAAGACAGTCTCTTCCATAAGTGGTGCTGGGAAAACTGGACAGCTACATGTAAAAGAATGAAATTAGAACACTCCCTAACACCATACACAAAAATAAACTCAAAATGGATTTGAGACCTACATATAAAACCAGACACTATAAAACTCTTAGAGGAAAGCACAGGAAGAACACTCTTTGACATAAATCACAGCAAGATCTTTTTTGATCCACCTCTTAGAGAGTGGCATGGACATATATACACTACTAAATGTAAAATAGCTAGCTAGTGGAAAGCAGCCACATAGCACAGGGAGATCAGCTCAGTGCTTTGTGACCACCTAGAGGGGTGGGATAGGGAAGTTGGGAGGGAGATGCAAGAGGTAGGGGATATGGGGATATATGTATATGTATAGCTGATTCACTTTGTTATACAGCAGAAACTAACACACCGCTGTAAAGAAATTACACTCCAGTAAAGATTTAAAATTTTTTTAAAAAGCAAATTCGTTCAGAATAAAATGCTTTAGGATCCCATTTTTACTGGAAAATTTTGCTTGGCTGTCCAAAATGTTAAAGTGGGCAATTCTTTCCCAAGAACTCCCATAATAATTATTGGATTATAATTTCCACCATCCGTAAGTTTTATTAGGCTGCATAAATAAGTTTGTCTTTTATAGGCTTGCATTGGCTTTAATTCTCAAATTTATTTTGGAAAATGAAGGCTGTATTGAATAATTTGACTTTCACCATGAAATGAATATGACAATGATTCCACTTCAACAGCATCTGGAATTAGTATTTAAATCAACCTATTTCCTCATTACCTAAGATAGTCCCGTTCTATCAAAAGCATGAGAAAACTTTGGAAGGGAAGTGATTCTTAAGAATAAGAAATGAAAAGAAAGAGAAGATTGGAAGAGTGAGAGCTTTTAAGGAAAGTGGAGGGATTCAAGAAATTAGGAAGACTATTAGAAGGTCATATTTTGCTTATATATCAATATATGTTAATACATAACAACCTTAGTTTTGATACATAAATTTAAAACTTTTTAAAATTGTCTTTTAGGGTGACTGGCCATCCCAAGTTTCTGACTGTTTGGTTTCAGTACTTGACGTTCTGGCAAATTCCTCAGTCCTCAGACAACTAGGACGATTAATCATCCTGCTTTTAATTCACCTGGTGCAAAACATCTATACTTTACCATTTTTCCTTCAAACACAGAAAATACAACATGCATACCTGAAATCTCTGGGGGCTCTGGATTTTGAGGACATTCCTCTCCCACTGATTTTGGAGCCCAGCCGTGCTTTGCCATAAATGCCTTGTAGGACCACCACAGGTAGTTTGAAAGCCAACTGTTAATTTGCCATTCATCTGGCTGGAGAAGTAATAAAATGTAATCTGTGAAAAATAATGAATGTCCAAATAATTATAATAAAGAAGTTCCCAAATGTGAAAAGTAATTCAAATGCTGTGTGCTTTCAAATACCTGACAACCATGTTGGTTATCTGTGGAAAGAAAAACTCTGCTTCGTAAGTTTGAGGAAGGAGAATCCACGTTCGACACCAATGAGAGGAAGTGAGCTGTTAAAAACAAGAGTCAGTGTGTTAGATGCAGAGCCATCACTGGTAAACTTATTTAATACACCAGGCAATAATTCAGGCCTATATCCACATTGGGTCAATATATTTTTGTTTAAAGAATGAAATATTTAACCGTACCATTTATTTTTGCAAATGGTCTGGCTGATATTGTTACTTCAATATATTCCCCAGTAAAATAACTAATCGTGAGTGTACTCCCTAAAACACTGTTATGGGCTGTAGTCCATGACCAAATTCATCTCATAACTTAGGAAGTTATAACCCAGCAAAGATGATATCCAGGGAAAACATTATACTGAGACTGCCCACCAAAATAAGTAATTCAATGAAGAATTCAAAAGAGATCCTATTTTGTTGTGTTTTTCTCTGGAAAGAATTGGATCAAATAGTCCCAGCTTTTGCTAGGATTATGGAAAACGATACTGAGTCCCAATGCTCTTCTGTATGCTGCAGTACAGACCATGCTGGTCAACTTACTATTTAGAAGCCTATAAAATAAATGTGGAACATCCCCTGGGCTTTCATAGATTTTTTTGCAATGCTTGACAAGGTTTTAGTGTATAATATGGGAACCACTGTTTCCTGCTCATCTATTTGGTATGCCACTGTTTGTCAAAAAGAATGAAAAAATGATGTTGATGATGATTATGATGGCATACCTACCCAAATTATTCAGTGGTATTTGAAAGCTGTCTTGGAAATCAAATTTAATTGTCACATCATTGAGATAATCAATAGTAAAATTATGAAACCTAAGAAACCTCTTCTTCCCTATAGCTATTCCAAAATTGTACCCTAATGAAGCAGAAAAGAAGAACATTAATGACTGCATATAACATAGTCATAAGCATAACTGAAGTCCCTGCAATAACAGAAAATTGTTCTCAGAATGTACTACCTGGAATAATTTTATAAACATAATTTCGATGAAGAGCTGGTATCATGGTGATACAAGTGGACAACGATTATTTTGCTCTTGCTTTATAGTCAGCAGTGAAAGCAAATGCTAAGCAAGTGAATAATCAAACGAGCATAATAAGCCATATGGATTTATTGTTTGCAGTTTAAATACAATTATTTGCAATACAAATGGTAATAGTATTCAACAGGCCTTCAATTACTATTTATAAATATTCAGCTACTAAAAAGAACTTGTGATACATAGAGTAAAAATTATTTTCATTTGTCAAGGAAATCACTTAAATTAACCATATTTATTTTTGAAAGTTTGGTCCCAAAAATCAGATTGATACATTAAGCTATTAAATAATAGAACAGCATTTTCAATAAAATAATAAATTATATGAATATTTAAGCTAGGTGTTTTATAAATACAAACTATGTCATCTGGTACATTTTATGACACTAAATTATTCTGTATTTTGTCAAAAATTAAATGAGGTTAACCTTCAGGTTATTATAAAAAGTAAAGTGGTAAATTCAGAAACAACTTGAGATCCTTTAGCATTTGTTCTAGTAATATTCTTTTCATGGGGTAAAAAAGTATTCAAAATGCACCCAATAGCAATACTTGTTTCTTTGTTTTTTATTTATTTATCTTTTAAATTCCAATTTAGTGACAATAGTGTTCTTTCAAATGCACACTCAATTTTACCTTGCTCCCTATGAGTATAGAAGTTCTTTAATTCACAGTTGGAGATGTTCCATAGAGAACATCATCTTATAGAAAGTTATCTTGCTTTCCCTAGGACTTTAGTTATCAGGTCTATGAGTATAAAAGAAAGAAGCAGATCCTTGGCAGCATAAGTTTTTCCCACATGCCCATTCCCTCATCTGATATCCTCTCCTACTGGTGGCTCTAAGCATCAAGAAGAGACTTACAAAGCTAATAAATAAAAAAAAAAAAAAAAAAAAAGGTATTCAATATTCTCTCCACACACCCCTCTTAGTCCTTGAGGGAGCCTAGTAACATCATACCACACATACACACAACACCACTCTCATCACATGTCTCCTATTAATCTCTACCATATTCATTTCAGTTTGTTCATTTGATTCATAAATTCCCATTTTATTCCTGCATCAATAAAAGCAACTTCATAGCCTATCTTCGAAACAGATTTAAAACCACCTTGTGATGAAGTTGTTAATTATTAAAGCTACAAAATAAGAATTATTAAAATTACAAAATAAGACAGGATGACTCCATTTATAATCTTTTTTTTTTCTTTTTTTTGGCGGTACGCGGGCCTCTCACCGTTGCGGAGCACAGGCTCTGGACGCGCAGGCTCAGAGGCCATGGCTCACGGGCCCAGCCGCTCCGCGGCATGTGGGATCTTCCCGGACTGGGGCACGAACATGCGTCCCCTGCATCAGCAGGCGGACTCTCAACCACTGCACCACCAGGGAAGCCCTCCATTTATAATCTTAAATGTTTATGTTAAAGGGCTTTTTCTTCTTAGTAGCTGGGTACATGTAGGAATAAAATCCCAGAAGTATATAAAATATGAAAGCAACAAAAACCATGAATCAAGTTTTGAGGGCTAATTCAATAACTTTGGGCAGTGAATTCCACCAACCTTGATCCTTAGAAAAGATAAGGTAGAATTTTCAGTCTCACTTTCTTCAACTACTGATAGGCAGTCTTGCCTTTCTTCCATTTCCCAAGTTCTAAGTGATTAATGGGAATGAATGCACGCAGGAGTAACAGAAATCCTATTGCATGCTGTAGAGTAACCAATGGGCTCAAAGGAACTCAAAAAACTGAGTATTTTAACAGTAAGATAATATCAAAAAAAAATCAGGCTGCAGGAATGGATCATTGTGACAAGATCCAAGGCCTGAAGCAAAGGTTAAAATGTCAAAACTTTTGGAACAGGAAAAGTGTGTTCATTTGTGACAGAAATATGGCTCAGTTCAGATAACAGAGGTTAAATAAGTCTTAGATACAAACTCCTTCAAGTTGGTAATTTCTATTTATTAAATTACATTTCTATTGAATCATAAGTTTTGCCTCATTCCTGTTCATTAAACTAACAAGTTTGACATAAGCACATAATATTTGTTAAAACTGTATCAAAGGATACCCTCAAATAGTAATCCCCTATAACTGCTAGCACTGTGTAAATAAATGCTGCCATATACATTTAAGTCTGCTTCAGTGATAAAGGGCTAGGTGAATCACTTTAGGGAATCATAAAATATGCAATAAAAATGAGAGTGATATTAATAAAAATGTCAATGTAAAGACCTCTGAAATTTTTCTCCTCAATAAAAGCAATGAAAATATTGGCAAAAACGGCAAAGTAAAGCTTACGGCAAACTGGAGACCTTTTATTCAATAAATAACTGAATCTCAGTAAAAACAGTAAATTTTAGGGGGGTTTTTCTTTTCTTTTTTCTTTTTAACTTGGCCCTATTCCTACCACTCTCCAGCTCCACAGCAACTATAAAAAATGGCAGCCCACATTCCTGGTGCAGCATGGCAACAACAGAAATGAGCAGAATAGAGTTAAAACTCTTTCAAGCCTCATTACCAAATAATTATCAAATAATTATCATTATTTGATATGTCTGGTGTTTCCTGAAAGACACCACGTATAAGGCTGTCTGAAATTGCTCAGTGCAAATAGACTCTTTACAGTAGGCATGTGTTGAAAACAATTACTGGCAAGTGTTTTAACTTTACTGTTGCTTGGTGCAGTACATAACATATGGGGTCAACAACAGACTAACCAAAAGCTTAAAGCAAAACTGGAAACTGAAATGTCACATAGGAGGTTTGAAATGCTCCAACATCTTCCCACAAACCTATAGAGACACGTGCATGCATAGGGCTGTACACATGCTCTGGAAAGACCTGAAAAGGCCCTAAGCTCTCATCTCTGGCTGACTTTGAGGCTCTGTTAAGGCAGGAAGTGAAGAATAAGACAGATATCAACTGCCTAGGTAAGTATTGAAGATACACCACAACAGAGTCCCTCAACAAACACTGGGAAATTTATTGGTTCTAGGCATTTAAGAAACTCTCTTTACAGCTGACCACTTAAGCTGACCAAGCAGAGAATTCAATGGACACACATGACAGGAATAAAGACTCTACAGAATTATTCCAGGAAAGTCACTAAAGTAAAAACAACAAATACAACAAACCACAACAAACTGTAAAAGTGAGGGAAAAAGATTTCCACACTTGCCACATTATATTGTAGATGTCTGTGTTTCAAAAGAAATTGTGAGAAATGCAAAGAAACAAAAAAAATGTGACTCATACAAAGGAAAAAGCAATCAAACAAAAGTGTCTCTGAGAAAGCCCAGACGCTGGACCTACCGAAAAAAAGACTTTAAATCAGCTATTTAAAATATTTCAAAGAGCTAAAGGAAACCATGTCTAAAGAACTAAGAAACCATGAGAATGATATCTTACAAAGTAGAGACTATCAGTAAAGAGATATAAATTATAAAATCATTAACTAATCACCATAATTGATTGTTATACTTGATAAAAATCAAACCCAAAATTCAGTGTTGATGGGCACACAATATATTAAGATGCAATTTGTGGCAATAACAGCATAAAGGTGGGGAGAATAGAGCTAGGTAGGACAAATTTCTTAAATACTATTGCAATTAAATTGTACTAATCCAGCATAGATTGTTGTAATCCCTAAAGCATTCAGTAAACTAATTCAAAATATTATATATATACATACAATATATAATACATATAGAAAATATATATGTAACAGAGAAGAAAACAGTAATGGAGGAGCAGAGTAACAAGAAAGACATAGACAAAACAAACAGCAGATAGCAGGTGTAAATCCTATCTTATCAATCAAAAGTCTGAGGTTGATATATTGTATAAAAACATAAGCCAACAATTCAACTACAAATAAAAGGGCTGAAAATAAAGAAATATAAAAAATATACAAACACCTAAAAGAGAGCTGGAAATTCATAAAACATATTTTAACACACAATAAAAATGTTATTAGAGACATAAAAGAACAATTTATAATGAAAAAAGAATCAACCCATCAAACAAATAACAATTATAAATACATATGCACCTTAAAACAGAGCCCCAAAATATAAGAAACAAAAACTAATAGAATCAAAGTGAAAACAGAGAATTCAACAATAATAGTTGGGAACTTCAACACCCCATTTTTCAGAATGAATACAACAATTAGACAGAAGATCAGTAAGGATATAGAAGACTTGAGCAATACTATAAACCAGTTAGACCTAACAGACGCATATGGAATCCTCTATCCAACAGCAGCAAAATGCATATGCTTCTATTATGTACACAAAATGCTCTCCAGGAAAGACCTTATTTTAGGCCACAAAACAAGTCTCAATACATTTAAGAGGATGTTAATCATACAAGTATGTTCTACAGCTACAATGGAGTGATTTGAGTCAAGAACAGAAAGAAAGAAAGAAAGAAAAACAGAAACAGAAAGAAATGAAGGAAATTTGCAAATATGTAGAAATTAAATAACACACTCCTAATGGGTCAAAGGTGAAAATCAGAAGAGAAATTAGAAAATACTTGAGATGAATAACTAATTTAACTGCATCTCATGCATTTTGAAGCATTGTGAAAATACAATATATCAAAATGCATGAGATGCAGTTAAATTTGTGCTTAGAAATAAATTTATAGCTATAAATTACTAAATTTAAAAAAAAGTTTTAAAATCAACCATCTAAACTTTCACCTTACAAAGCTGGAAGAAGAGCAAACTAAACCCAAAGCTAGTAGTAGAAGAAAATAGTAAATATTAGAGCATAAATAAATCAAATAGAGAATAGACAACCAATAGAATAAAATTAAGTAAACCAAAAGTTGGTTTTTGGAAAGATCAACAAAACTGACAAATCTTTCACTAGCCTGACCAAGAAAAAAATGAAGACAACTCAATTTACTGAATGAATAGTGAAACAAGGGTCAAAACTACCAACTTTATAGAAATAAAAAGAATTATAAGGAAACATTACCAACATTATCAAATGCAGGCTAACAAATTAGATAACCTTGATAATTTGAAAAAAATCCTAGCAAGACACAAAAACTGATTCAGGACCTAAACTGACTCTAGTAGAGATAGAAAATCTGAATAGATAACAAAAGAATGAATCAGTAACCAAACAGCTCCCCACAAAGAAATTCTCAGTCACAGAAGGATGAACTAGTGAATTCTATAAAACATTTAGAGAATTAACACTAACTTCCTCAACTCTTGCACAAATTATTAAGAGGAAAGACTTCCCAATTCATTCTGTGAGGCCATTATTTCCTTGATACCAAAACCTGGCAAACATGTCACAAACATATCAAAAAAAAGAAAATTATAGATCAATATCCCTGATCAACATACATGTAAAAATACTAAACAAAATACTGGAAAGCCTCATCAAGCAAGACATAAAGATATAAAAAGGATTATTCACCATGACCAAGCGGAATTTATCCCAGGAATGCAAATTTGGTTCAACATATGAAACCAATCACTATATGAAAACTAATCACTATAAAACACCATATAAATAAAGGCCCCAAATGACATGATCATCTCGATACAGAAAACACATATGACAAAGTCTAACACTTTCTTGGGATAAAAAACACTTCATATATTAGAGACGTGAACATGCTTACCTGATAAATGACGTCTACAAAAAACCCTCAGCTAACATCAAACCTGATGGTAAAAGTTTAAAACGTTTTCCACTAATGGAAATAAGGATATTTGCTATCACCAATTCCATTCAACACTGCACCCAAGTTTCTAGGTGGGCAATTAGACAAGGAAATGAAATAAAAGGCAGCCAGAAAGGAAACAGAAAGTAAAACTCTATTTGCAAATGACACGGTCTTGTACATAGAAGGTCCTAAGGAACCATGCAATTACATCAGCCCATTTGAACAGTCGATGATAATCTTCCCATGTTAAGATCAGCTAATTGGTAACTTTAATTACAACTGCAAAGTCCTTTGATAGAAGTACCTAGATTCGTGTTTGAATAACCAGGGGATGAGAATCTTGGGGGGACATCTTTAGAATTCTGCCTACTACAATCAGTAGCCACTAATTTGGTTCCCTTGTTCCATTTGTTATGTTATAAGGTACTGACTAAAATCTATGAGGCCTAAAGTAGTTATGTTCCTACAAGTTCTCCCTTTACTGATTAGGTTGTAGGACACTGAATCAGCATAACTAATCATCAGAGTTGCGAGACACTTCACTTGCAGAGAACTAAAATCTGAGTCCTTTCCAACCACTTTAATTGGTAAAAGTCCCTGCCCACTTTCATTTGGCAGAATCTCAGTCTACTGACCATTTGGCTATGATTCAAAAGGTATACTCTTTGAAATTTGTATCATATTTATTTCAATATACATTTATTTTATGTATTTGTTCAGTATGGATTCAGTATGAGGCTGATTTAATTTGAATTAATACTCATATAAATTTAACAAATAAGTCACCTGCCTGTAAAGATAAAATTTCTGCCAAAAGGAAAGCAAATGATATAAAGGAAAAAATTCTACGTCTACAGAGAAATTGTAGCACATATTATTTTTTGGCTCTAATTAGTGAAATAATATCATTTACTTTAAGATAGGTTTACTACTAATTTATGTGGAGTAATTTCATTGATGTCATATCAGTTAATTCAAATAATCATCTGGGTTGTCAATTATGATTCCCTGACTGATACATTACCTGAATTTGAAATAAAAGGAATGAGGAAATAAATATATTATCCAATAAAAAATAAGCACCACATTTATAGAAGAATTATATAAACCTCATGTAGCTTATTTTAAATGCACACACATGCAGGCACACATCAAAAACCCTGATATCATGAACTTGGCAATCAAAGAATTTGTGGGAAAGAAAAACAAAAACGGAAGCTCTCTGCAAAACACTACTTGAGGCAGAAGGAATTATGAAGTACCAAATGTGTATGCCTTTGAAATTAATTATGTGGTGTGGCTGCGGAGTTGCATTATCCATCAACCCTCTCACTTCCACTGCCAGACTGGACAGTATTGGTAATTATTGGTAATAGGACTGTCAGCTGCGAAGGAGTTTGGGTAGAGATGGGAAAAGAGGGAAGGAAATGGTACTGATGAGCAAAATCAGTAACCTTTGGGTGACATAATTCCTGACATTCCCAAATACACTTTTGGCCTAATCTTCATTTCCAGAGACAGTATTCTCTAGCCATAGCAGACTGCTATATCATTGCCTGGGCACACCAAGTAACTCTATATGGTCCTTAGGTGGTTCTTGCAGTTTGAAATATTTCTTTCACTTCCTTGTCCGTTGAAATATCACTCATCTTTCAAGTCCTTTCTCAAATGCCCTTCTCCTTTCCAGTGTCAGAATTTGCCTATAGCCACAGAGCAATCTGCTCAGACTAATATTATAGTACTTTTCGAATTTCTCCCTGTATTAAAATTAACTGAGTTATTCTTGAGAATGCTGTCCGAAGAGATCATAAACACTCTAATATGCAACATGTATCTTAAAAGTCTTTATAACATTCACAGCCTTTAATCATGATGCCTTACACACACTGGGCTTAATAAGAGCTTTTGAACTGAAATTAACAATTGATACCAACATATAAAATTATATGTTCATAAACATAATCAATTTTTCATCTTTAATTAATTTTTACTTTAAAATAGTGTAACTACAATATTAAAAATGCAAAGTGGAAAAATACACTGCATACCCACTTAATGAACACAATTCTTATTTTTATTTTTATTATAAGAAACAGGCTTAACTACTGTAACAAAATCTCCGTAATTGAAAATTCAGATGAATTTTTAAATAACAGTGTAATGAAGCTGATTTCTTTGCAAAATCAGAGTATAGATCAAAGTAAGCTTCACCTATGTCTGCTACAAAAATGAATTGAATACTGACCACTAAAATTAAGATTATAACTTATCTGTTAGTGGAAGAATTTTATCCTTTACTTATGTATCCCCATTGCATACTGTCAGATGCAAAAATGCTCAATTAATGTTTATTGAACAGACTAAGGGACAGCAAACTATGACCTGCAGACAAATCTCACCTTCCACCTGATTTTGCATGGCCTGAGAGCTAAGGGTTTTTACACTTTTAAATGGTTAAAAAAATTCAAAAGAATAGTATTTTATGACATGTGAAAGTTATATGAATTATAAATTCCAGTGTCCATCAGTAAAGTTTTATTATAATACAGTCATGCTTTATCTTTAAGTATTGTTTATGGCAACTTTCGCAGTATAGTGGCAGAGTTGAGTAGTTGGGACACAGACTGTATACCCTAAAAAGCCACAATTATTTACTATCTGGCCCTTTAAAAAAAATACGCAGATCCCTGGAATAGAACATTAATGTTCAGGTTACTGTCTCCATTACTAAACTGCAGCTTCACTGGGGACAAGATCTGTGTTCTTGTTCACTATTATAGCTACACATACACAATGTATGGAATAATATATTTGCCCAATAAAAATTTTTTAAATATATAAAGTAATAAACATTACTTTTTCACTAACATCAAAATAAATGGATATTAAGACTATAAAAGCTATAAAAACTTGATCTAGAGAGTGAGAATATGAGACTTTTCTATTTTTTGTCTTTTGCTGTTTCTTATTAATAAAAGAATCTAAGTCACTGTCTAAATAACACAGCCTGCCAAGTATTGAGAAACAGATTATGGTTCCTAGTGCCCTTCAGAAAGGGCAGCATAGATCAGTTTAGGACATCCTGGTGTTAGAAAAACCAGTGATGAATATAATGCTTATATTAAAAAAACAAGAAAAACCTAAAAGCTTTGGCCTGAGGTTAAGCTACCACTGCAGCTAAAACACTGATAGAAAGGTTGCTATTTCCTTAGCCTGAAGAATCAGGTAAAGAAGCCAAGGACATGCAGGTCCGCCATAAATAAAGGGCAGAATTCTAGAAAGAAAAGAGCCAGAAAAAGGGGTGACCCGTGTTCTATGAATAAACTCTACCCAAATCTCCGCCTAAAACTGAAGCATGCATGTGCAGGGAACACTTCTAGTAACTAAAGCTAAAAGAGCTGAATTAATATTTGAACTACTGAATTGATATCTAAACTACAAAACAGAATTCTCAATTTGAGTCTAAGCAAGCTAATCATCTACTTAAACGAAATCAATCATAAATACTCTCAATAAATAGAATCCAGAGACTCTACAGTAGTAAATTTACAATGATATGATCCAAATATGATCCAAAATTATTTGACAGAAAAAGGACCAGGAAAATACGACCATGCCATGGGAAAAGACAGTCAACAGAGGTCAATTCTGAGATGAAGGAGACAAGGATTTTTAAATTACAATTATACTGATGCTCAGTGAAGGACAATACACTCATAATGCGTGAAAGGATAAGAGATCTTAGTAGAGAAATTAACACAATTTAAAAGCAATCAAATGAAAATTTTTATATAATATCTGATATCTTTTAAAAGATCATTAGATAGGCTTATAAGCATATTAAAGATGACACAGAAAAAAATCACAGAACTTGAAAATAAATCAATTGAAATTGTTCAACGTGAAAAAAGAGAAAACAATCAAAATATGTAAGACCCTCAATAACAATATGTTAGACATGTTGTCTAACATCATGATGATTGAAGTCCAAGAAGGAGAGGAGAGAAAGAATGAGATGGAAAAATATATCTGAATAAATAAGGGGAGAACACTTTCCAAAACTGGTGGAAAAACAATTTAAAATTCATGAAGCTTATTTAACCTGATTAGGACTTTTAAAATCTCATGCCTAGGCACATTATAGCCAATTGATTAAAACCAACATAAAATATCTTGATAGCACTAAGAAAAACAAAGCTATATTAAATAGAGCAAAACAGTCATTTTAATAACTGTGAATGTCACATCAGGGAATAGGGAGGCCAGAAGACAGGGAAATAATATCTTTAAAGCACTAAAAGAAAAATATGTGCATGAACAGTTCTATATCTAATGAGAATATATTTCAAGAATAAAGGTAAAATAAAGACATTTTCAGTAAAGGAAAACTAACAATTTATCATCAGCAGAACTGGACTACAAGAAATACTAAAGGAAATTCTTTATGCTGAAGAGAAATGATACTAGAGACAAACTCAGAAGAAATGGAGATTATTGCAAGTAATGTATATGATAAAAGAATATTTTTCTCTTAATTTATTTTTAATAATATTTAAAGAAAAATAGCATTGACTTGTAAGATTTATAACTTACATACTATAGATTATAGACGTAATACATGGGATCACTATAAAGTAAAGGACAATGAGAAAGGGATAAATGACCTATGCTTTTCTAAATTTTCTACATTATAAGTATATTTTACAATATCAATTTTAAGTATACTATAAAGAGTTAAGAGTATATGCCATAATCCCTACAGTTACCACAAAATTAAATGTTGACATACATCTAAAAAGCCAATTAAAACAGGATTTTTAAAAATATTTAAATAATCCCAAAGAAGGCAGAGAAGGAGACCAGAAGGATCAAAAACAGAATGTTCAAACAGAAGACAAACAATAAAGTGTTGAGATAAATCTAACAATACCAATTATTACATTAAATTAAATGGATTAAACATTCCAATGAAATGAATTATCATAATGGATACAAAAGCAAGATTCAACTATATGCTGTCTCCCAGAGACACACTTTAAGTATAAAGACACAGACAGGTTGAAAACAAACAATAGGAAAAAATATATCGTAAAAACAACATAAGAAAAGACAGATGACTTGCACACTATTTTATCACCTTAACCTAATTGATAGTTACAGACCTGTATACCCAATAATCGCAGAATACACATTCTTTTCTAATTCACCTGGTATTTTCACCAAGATAGATTATATGCTGTATCATAAACTAAGTCTCAAAATATTTTAAAAGATTGAAATAAGAGAATGTATTAACCAAAAGGTAATTAAAATTAGAAGTCAATAATAATGTCAAAACCCCACAAACATAATATTTGGAAATTCAACAACACACTTCTAAATAATCCATGGACCAAAGAATAAGTTACAAAGGAAATTAGA
The DNA here is from genome assembly GCF_000442215.2 of Lipotes vexillifer. NCBI lineage: Eukaryota > Metazoa > Chordata > Mammalia > Artiodactyla > Lipotidae > Lipotes > Lipotes vexillifer. The sequence continues at coordinate 1,380,305 of NW_006772098.1, forward strand.
AAATGTTTTAACTGAATAATATATATCAAAACTGGTGAACCAAAATTTCCACTTCAGGAAATAAGAAAAAAAGAAAAAGAAATAAAAGGAAAATCCTAGGTAGAAGAGAAGAGAAGAGAGGAGATAAAACACAAATAATCAACAGCAGGTGTTGCTATACATTCTACAGACACTGAAAGGATAACTTGACTCTTACAACTTCATGCCAACAAATTTGACACAGTAAAAATAGAAAAAATGGATTTCATAAAATTAAAGACTTCTCATTAAAAATATCAATAAGAAGATTAATATACATCACACAGACCTGGAGAAAATATTTGTAAGCATAAATCTTAGAAAGAATGGGAAGCCAAGATATATAAAAACTGATACGAGGAACTCTCATTCATTGCTGATGGGAATGCAAAATGGTACAGCCACTTTAGAAGACTGTTTGGCAGTTTCTTATAAAACTAAGCATACCCTCACCATAGAATCAAGCAGTCATGTTCCTTGGTATTTATACAAAGGAGTTGAAAACTTACGTGCACACAAAAACCAGCAGCTGGATGTTTATGGTAGCTTTATTCATAATTGCCAAAATGTGGAAACAACCAAGATGCCCTTCAGCAGGTGAATGGGTAAACTACGGTACATCCAGACAGTGGATTATTATTCACCACTAAAAAGAAATGATCTATCAAGCCATGAAAAGACATGGATGAAACTTAAATGCATATCAATACATGTCATTATACATTTGTCCAAATCCATAGAGTGTACAACGCCAAGAGTGAACCCTAATATAAACTACGGATGTTGCGTGAAAATTATGTGTCCATGTAGGTTCATTGATTGTAACATATGTACCACTCTGGTGAGGAAGTTTTGTAGTGGGGGGAGGCTGTGTGTATGTGGGAGCATGTGGTGTACAGGAAATCTGTGATGTCTATTCAATTTTGCCGTGAATGTACTCCAAAATTAGAGCCTATCTTAAAAATTACAACTCATTCATAAAAAACAAGTAGCCCAATAAAAAATAAGCAAAATATGTGAGCAGAAAATTTACAAAAGAAGATATATTAATAGCCAATAAGCTCATGCAAAAGAGACCAATATCAACAGTCATCAGGAAAATTCAAATTCAAACTGCGGTGAGATACCACCACATACCTAGCAGAATGATCAAAATGAAACCACTAAATAGAAAATATTAAGAAAGGTGTAGAACAACAAGAAGTCTCATAGATGGTTGGTAGGAGTGTGAAATTGTACAGCTACCTTAGAAAAAGCTCTGGCAGTTCTCATAAAAGTAAACATCCACTGACGCAGTATTTCAGTTCTAGGTATTTACCAAAGAGAGTTAAAAACATATATTCACAATGACTGGTACAAAAATGTTCATAGCAGTTGTATTCATAATAGCCCAAAACAGGGAAAAAAAACACAGGTGTCCATCAATAGGAGAATGGACGAATAAACTTATTCAATTGCAAACTGCTCAGCAATAAAAAGGAAAGACCTCATGTTACATGCTACAACCTGGATGAATCTGAGAGCAAAGTGAGAAAAGCCTTACACCAAAGGGCATATAATGCACAAGTTCATTTATATGAAGTTCTAGAAAAGGCAAAACTAATCTATGGAGGAGGAAAAGGGATTAAAGCAGTGATTATTTTGGGAGCAGAGGATGGGAGCAAGGATTGACTAGGAAGGGACCTGAGAGAACCCTCTGGTGTGACAGTAACGTTTCACATTTTGTTAGGGGTTTGAGTTGCACAGGTGAATGCATTTGTCAGAACTTATCCAATAGTATTGATACACTTAAATTGGTATTTTCATATATCATAAGTTTTACTTCAAAGGGAAAAAAAAAAAGAACTGTAATGAATACCTAACTCCAGCACAAGGACAAACTTTTTCTTTAGGGACCAAATAGTTTAGGCTTTGTCGACATACGGTCACTGTCACAACCACTCAACTCCAAGACTGTAGTACAAAAGCAGCCACAGACAATTTGTGAATGAATGGGCATGGCTGTGTTCCAATAGAACTGTATTTACAAAAATAGGAAAATGACCCACAGGACATGGTTTGTTGATCTCTGCGTCTAGTTAATAATACCATGTTGCCGTATTTGCAGTAAAGTTATTCCTGCAACTTTCTCTGAATGCATAGAAAATATGACAGATTGATGGATGGAGAAAGGGATGGGTGGATGGATAGATATTGATAAAACAAACATAGAATAGTAATTTTAATTATATAACCTAAGTGGTAGGTATATGGTTAATCACAGTTTTTTCAAACTTTTTCACATTCTTGAAAATTTTTATAATAAACTCTTGTTGGGGGAACATACAAATAAAAAAATAAGTGGGTTCATAGATCCTGTTCATAGCTTACTAGGCAAAATAGAGCTAATACAGCCATAAATTAAGAAACACAGTGTAGATGAAACTTTCAAAGCTATTACGTGCTGCCCAACAATCCCACATGACCAAAGAAATGCCACAGAAATGGGTCCTGCAGGTGTGTCTGTGGAGGATAGCAAAGGACCTCCAGTCCTAGACTATGATCATCATACCTCCCTAGAACAAAATTAAAAGACTGGATGCTGTTTAATAGTGTGTGTGTTTCATAATATAATATATGGGTTTTAGACCCAATTTAGCAATTGGTTAAAATAACAAAAGTTCTCATAATCCCATTTAAACCTAATTTTAAATACCCAAATAAGAAAAATAATCTGTGGTATAAAAGGAAATATTAACTTTTCAAATAATTTTTTTATCTTTGATAACCTATACAGTTTAGGTTTACAGAGAACTATATATTTTAAAAACCTCACGTATCACCTTTACCATGAGCTGAATTCTAGAATTATTTAAAACTCTTTATTTTTATAAGAATGAAGAAAAACTCATATTTTATAAGAAAAACTTTTATATTCTTATAAGAAAAACTATTATATTCCATTCTTTAAAAAAAGTTTTACTATCATCGCAAAGATATATTTGAATTTGTATAATGATACTATTTTATCTAATTACAATGTTATACACTTTTAAAAATCAATACTACATCTTAATCACTTTGCCTCAAGCTTTAGTAGACTTCAAATATTGACACAGTGATGTTTTTAATGTTCTAATAGATTTTCAAACTTAGCTCTGAAAACTTCTCAAGGCATTGATTACATGATGAAAAATATTAATCTGGAGCACTGACAAATTATTTCAAGTGTAAGTTAATCAAAAATTTTATTAATACTCATGAAATAAGCATTGTTGAATGGAGACAAGATTCCAACATGACTACTTTTTCCTTAAACATTTTCAAGCACCTTGTATCTGAAGGCAAAACATTTGCTTATTTAAAGCAGTCTCTAGGGAAATACTCATATCTTAACATTTAATTGTAGTTATAAGAGACGCATCACTCTTATTAAAACCACTAGCCTTAAAAAAATAAAAACACCACTAGCCTTCAAATATTATGCTAGGCAACATTTTGCCCCTCTTTCCC
>NW_006772098.1:1383832-1397097 GCF_000442215.2 Lipotes vexillifer
TTTCCCTATGAGGCTTATAGTATTATTATTATTTCCATTTTACAGATGAGGAAACTGAGACCACACAGCTAGCAGGTTAGCAGGGCCAGTGTTCAAACACAACCAGTCTGACTCCAGAGATCTTAAATTAAACCAAGCGATATAGCTAAGATAGTGTCTGCCTATATAACAGTTCAATTTTGATTTGAATTGACCCCATTTTATCTCTTTACTAGGCTATCAAATGGCAAAATAAGAAAAGAGAAGGAAGAAAGAAAGAGGGAGGAAATGGAGGAGAAAAGAAAAGAGGTGGAGACCCTGATGTTGTCTAACTTCAAGACGAGGTAGCAAGAAGAAGAGAATCAGAGCCACATATAACATAAAAAGAAAATATCAAGTATGCTGCCTATGATGGAGACTAAGGTAAGTAACTGTATACTGTGAAAAATCTTCTAAGTAAAGGAAAAAACAGTGAGGAGGTTCTAAAAGGGAAATGGTATTACAATGGCTAAAATTTGGGAACCAGATTTAATATCACCATCTAACACAACTGTATCCATAATAAATGTTTCATGTAATTGCAGTGAGTCGGTCCTGTTTGTGAAGTCTGGCTCCCCCCGTTTTTATTTTTGGTGATAAAGTTGGCTTATTCCTAACAATTGTTAAAAATTCTTTTTTAAAACTTATTTTTGTCAGCAAAGCCAAGGACAATAAACTCCATTTTACTTACATAAGAGTTAAAATTAGGAACACCAAAATTATTCAAAAATGTACTAAACATCAACTTTTATTAGGTATTTTATGACAAGTTCTACTTACAGTATCTTACTTAGCTCTCAAATCCTATCTTATGATAGATTTTAGAGTTGAGAAAACCAAGGTTTAACAAAGTAAATTGCTCAAGATTATATAGTTAGTAAGTGACAGCACCAGCATTGTAACCACATGTATAGTATTTATGTAAACATTTTCAAGCTACTAACATCTAATCACTTTAAATTGTCTCTAGGGAATACTCATATTTAACATTTAATTGTATTTATTTTAGAGAAGTATAAATTTTATTAAAAAATCACCAGCCTTCAATTAGTTATGCCAGGCAAAAGATTACCTCTTTTCATACCATGTGTAAGGCCATCAGGTGAAGGCAGGCACAGAGTCAGTTTTTGCTTTACTAAAATATCTTAATCACCTGGTATAAAATGGCAAGTGAATGAACTTCATTAGTTAACAAACAAAGAAATGAATAAATGTCTGGCTCCAGAACTCCCATCAGAGCTTTCTAGTCAGCCGAAGAATACAAGTATTACTAGAGAAAGCTAAAATCAGTCTAAACAAAAGCAAAGATATTCGACAAATTAATCTCTGTAGTACTATGTTTAAATTTCACAGTTTCCTTACAGAGTCAAAATAGCTAGAAAATCCCAATTATTATCTAGATAGACCTTTGAGGTCCCAGGAACCCAATTATAAGAATCTGATATGATATTTTAGAATCATAAGTATCTTGAATATAATTAAAGAATGTATAAAATTAGACATCATCATCATTAATATCTAACCATCAGCTATGATTCTACTGTCCTTACCAACCACTTGACAAAAAAAAAAAGTTCAAAGCACTTACCAGACATATCACCGTTGTGGTCATGAAATGGAGGTGATGGGCCAGTTATCCCATTCCTCCTTGCCCAGCCAAGTCGCAGACTCTGATCTTGCATCATACTACAGAGTCCATCCTCAAAATCACATCTTTCATAGTTTGAGCCTAATGGGAGAAAAAAGAAATCCACTTTCACAACCCTACATGTGGCTTTTATAAGAAATAAAACAATAGGTGAAAATTAGAAAGCTTAGGAACAAATTACAAAGAGAGTAACATCAGGATAACTTCTCACAATTTAAGTCTACTTCAATGCAAAGCTTTTTTGCATATGACATTCGAATAAATCACCACATATTAAAAACCAGTGTGGTCATACAGAAAGAATGCCATTCATGAGGTCAGAAGACTGAGGACCTAATCTTGATTCTGTCTCTTATTAACTGAGGGCCTTGCTAAACCACTTAACCACACCAAGCCCTTTTCTTCACCTATGAAACTGAAATAATGGCATCCTGCCCTTTCTCCCTCAAATGACTGCAGTGAGAATCTTATGACATAATATACATATAAATACAACTCTTAAGCACCACAAAATATGAGGCATTATTATTAAGGTTACATCTTCAAATCCACCTTAATGTTCCAGCCATATCAGAATTTCAAGTTTGGGCAGACCATTTCAGAGAGGACCCTCTGATACAAATTCAGCCATTGTGGCTGCGACAGAACCCTGGAATTAAGCATAGCACCTCCCTGTTGAATCTCAATGTTCTTGAAATCCCTGGTGCTTTTAATCACAACAAGGCATTTTCTGGCTTTTTTTTTTTCTTTTCTTTTTCTCTTGGTATAAGTGATCCAAGAGGCTTGGGAGAGGGAGAAAGATTTGGACACTTGGTTGCTCACAATAACCCCCCAAGGAGGGCTTGATTCCATTATCCACCATCTGTAAATGTCACTCTCTAAAAAAACAGATTAATTCAATGGCAACTATACCATCCCCAGGTTGTAGCTCTTAGTAACTGGAGATGTTCCTTTGACAAGCTTGTTCTTGTGCTAACTGGCTGCATTAGCCACAGTGGTTATTCTGATTAATAGACAGACAGTGCCTGGCAACCCAGTCACAAAAACATAATTTTTAGTCACATTTCGGAAAAATATTATTTAGTAATAATACATCTGGTGCATATCCTTGAGAACATCCATGTGAGTACTGAAAGCTGAATTAGAAACTACACTTTTAAACATTATCTAAACCTGCTTTATTACCAATGGTCTATTTTATTATTTTTAGTCCTAGATTCCTTATTTTGAAAGATTTTACAAAGCAGCTGTATTCTGTAATGTTAACAGGTATCTTAATAGCCACAATTTACTGAGGGAGATCAGTGCTAGGCATTCTAAGTGCAGTAGTTTATTTACTCCTTAAAAAAACCTTATGAAGCAGGCAGCCAGTGAACGTTGGGGCCAAGATTGGAACCAGGTCTTTTTTGACTCCAGAACCTGAATTCTTAAAGCTCTGTTCCAAGGTCTCATTGTTAAGCCACTAACCCATTTTTACCTCTAGAATTAGAGGTCTGTCAGAGTTTCTAATACTGATGAAACCAGTACTTCCAGGCAGAATTCATGTCATTCTATCTAAAAGCTAAGAAACTTGATTAGTCTGTGAATCATACCATGCTTAAATTTCCCATTGCCTTAAGGCCTTTGAAATATTTAGAATATCCAGAATATCCCAATCATTACCTCATGGACCCCTAGTGGTCCAGGGAAGCTGGTTAAACAGAAAATGAACTAAATTATATAGTTATTTGTATATGAATGTGCATGTCATTCAATTAGTTATGCATATGTATCTTCATAAGTATGTATGTTTTCAAGTCTTAGTCCCAGCATTTTGTCCAATGATCTACTTGTGATTACAAAATATTCTAAACTATTTTTTATCACCATATTTCAGCAATTATGTGTACAAAACGTACACACATACTCACATAGGTGTCAAACAGTTTTTAAATACCAAGAAATTACCTTGCATTACAATTACTTAGTTGATGTCTGTTTCCAATGTTCTTTGTTCTCTTTAATAAACAAGGATAATGATGATGTATTCTGGAAGTGTTAGAACTAGAAAAATAGCTAAATAAAACATTTTTATTTCTGAATAGTCTCAACAGGGGTTCCTTTTGTTACAAAATGAATCTAATGAGCATACATTTTTCAACTAATTGTTATTTAAAAAGCAATCATGAACTTCTTATAACTGCCAGATTATTCAAAAATTCATCAGAAAATTTTCTAAGTATTCATTTTCCTCCCAGTAGAGAACTGTGTATTTTAAACCATTTGAACAATTTTTTCCTGAATTGCGGCTGATTTGCCTTTTATAATCTCATATCCCACACACCTACATTCAAATCTGATAGTACTTACTATACTAAAGTCTGTCTGCATGGAGATTTTCCTGCTACCACAGCAATACTGCAGTTGGACAACATATGGAACAGGAGGAATGGGATGCAGGAACTTAGGAGAATCCATGTTCCTGGGCTTTTTGAACTTGAGCAACTCATCATTTTGTTTTTAATTTTGTGATCCCACAGGTCCAGCATACTGCAGTGAAAAAGAGAGGGTATCTCCATGTTGTGCTTTGAAGTTGCTTGGAAGACCCAATTATCTTCTGAATTGGCTTCCACCATGCCAGATTCTCTCATTAAAATTCTACTGCAGAGCCATTCATGGATTCAATCATTAACACCATAAGTGGAGAAAAATATTAAACTATATCCTCAAGTGATAGTTAACATAGGGCATGCTTCTGAGAAAATGGTAAGGAATAGAAAAAAATTTTAATAGTGGTAGTGGTGAAGAAACTGATGCAGAACTCGGGATTAACTTAGTATAGTATGAGTAGATTATCACAATATAAAGTTCCTAGAAGACAGGGAAACTGTAAGAGTTAGGAGAACTCTAAAAAGGAGAGGCAGAAAGCATTAAAAGCAAGCCATTTATTTCACAATTTTGCCTGGGCCTATATTAATAATGCACGTTTCTTTTCCTCCTGAAAGTTCTATGAGGCACAGTTGTAGACTTCCCTAATGTTAAATCCTGCTTTCCTTGGAAAACTGTGCCAAAATATAAAATGCATCATTTTAACCATTTCATGTATATAGCTCTGTGATAAAAACAATAATTCACATTGATATGCAACCATCACTACCATCCAAGTCCACAACTGTTTCATTTTCCCCAACTGAAACTTTTCATTCCTCCCTCCCCTCAGCCCCTCAGAACCACCATTCTACTTTCTGTCTACAAATTTGGCTACTCCAGGTACCTCATATAAGTGGAATCATGCAATATTTGTCCTTTTGTGATTGGTTTATTTCACTTAGTATAATTGTCCTCAAGGTTCAGCCATGTTGTAGCAGGTGTCAGAATTTCCTTCCTTTTTAAAGCTGAATAATATTCCACTGTATGTATCTACCGTATTTTATTTATTCATTCACCTGCTGGAGGATACTTGGGTTGCTTCCACCTTTTGGCTATTGGGAATAAGGCTGTTACCAACATGGGTGTACAAATATCTGTTGGAGTCCCTTTTTTCATTTCTTTTTGATATGTCTCCAGATTTGAATGGCTGTATTATAGAATAATTCTATTTCTAATATTGAATGGAATTGCCATACCATTTCCACAGAAGCAAAATGGCTTTACATTCCCACCACCAATGCACGTGTTCCAATTTCTCAACATTTTTGCCAATACTTGTTATTTTCTTGGGTTTTGTTTGCTTGTTTATAATAGCCATCCCAATAGATATGTGGTGATATCTCATTGTGGTTTTGACTTGCATTTTCCAAATGATCAATGATATTGAACATCTTTTCATGTGCTTATTGGACATCTGGATATCTTCTCTAGAGAAATGTCCATTCAGGTCCTTTGTTCATTGCTTGTTTTCTGTTGTTGAATTGTACGAGTTCTTTATTTATTCTGCATGTCAATGTCTTAGATATATAGTTTGAAAATATTTTCTTCCATTCCATGGATTGACTTCTCATTCTGATAGTGTCCTCTGATACACAAAAGTTTTTCATTCTGATGAGCTGTAATTTATCTAGTTTTTCTTTGTGGCCTGTGATTGCCAAAAAATCATTGCCAAATCCAATGTTATGAAGCTTTTCCCCTGTGTTTTCTTCTAAGAGTTTTATAGTTTTAGCTCTTACATTTATGTCTTTAACCCATTTTGAGTAAATTTTGGATATGCTGTAAGGTAGGGGTCCAAGTTTAATCTTTTTGCATATAGATGTCCAGTTTTTACCACACTGTTGAAAAGACTATTCTTTCCCCATTGAATGGTCTTAGCACCCTTGTCAAAAATCATCTGACCATCTATGAGACAGCTAATTTCTAGGCTCTCTATTGCATTTCATTGGCCTATGTGTCTGTCTTTATGCCAATTCCATACTCTAAATTACTGTAGCTTTGTAGTAAGTTTTGAAATCATTAAGTGTGAGGGCTATAAGGTGGTTCTTTTTTAAGATTGTTTTGGATATTTAGGGTCCCTTAAGATTCCATATGCATTCTCGGATGAATTTTACTATTTCTGCAAAAAATATTCTTGGAATTTTGAGAGGGATTACTTTGAATCTACAGATCACTTTGGGTACTACTGACATCTAAACAATATTAATTCTTCCAATCCATGAACATGAGGTGTCTTTCCATTTATTTGCATCTTCTTTAATTTCTTCCAGCAACAATTTTTTGTTTTCATAACCTTGGTTATGTTTATTCCTGAGTATTTTATATTGTTTGAGGCTATTATGAATGGAATTTGTTTTATTTCCTTTTTAGATTGTTCATTGTTAGTGCACAGAAATGCAACTGATTTTTGTGTGTTGATTTTGAATCCTGCAACTTTGCTTAATTTGTTTCTTTGTTCTGACATTTTTTTCATAGACTTTTTAGAGTTTTCTACATTTAGGATCACATTTTCCGTGAACAGAGATAATTTGACTTGTTCATTTCCAATCTGAATTGCTTTTATTTCTTTTTCTTATCTAACTGCTCTGGCTTGGACTTCCAGTACTATGTTGACAGAAGTGGTGAAAGAGGGCTTTCGGTCTGTCACCGTTGAGTATGACGTTAGCTGTGGGTTTTTCATATACAGCCATTTGTGTGTTAAGGTAATTTCCTTCTATTCCAAGATTGTTAAGTGCTTTTATCTCCTTCCCTTCTTGAGGAAAGCTATTTATTACGTAGTCACAAAATTTTACATACATTTTACTGTTTACAAAATGATTTCCTTCATGTAGATAGCATATAAAAACATTTGTACAAAGAATTATCTCCCTTACTCTCATTTAATGTAAAAATTAAGGGCCAGTTCCTGCAAAGGATGAAATAAATTCAAAATACTCCAATTAAATGAAAGTAAAATTTATTCTCAAAAGTAGATTTCCATGAAAGAGTGCTATTATTCGTCCTGGCAATGTGAAACCATTAATTAATTTTTATCACGGAAATGTTTATCTTTCACACTGAACTAATTTTATTAGTTTCATTGAAACAGAGACAGGAAAAACTGTAAATCAGAAAGGTATGTGATAGCATATGGAACTACAACTTCCATAGCTCACACCAGAATTATCTAATATTATTTAAGTTGGAATCTTGTCATATAGTTGCCTTTAATCTCAAGCCACTGAGCACATCTTTGGCAAGAATTTGACATAGATACCATCAGTGTCACATGAGAAAAAGATTTCCAAACCATATTTTAACTTTAACACTGTTTCAAGATTAGTAAATTTCACAGAATTTGTTATAATAGCCCAAACTGAGACATTTTGCTATGATGAATAGGAGTTTTAGTTGATTAATAAAAAATATGCTTAAAACATTTTGCATCCAATGTAGTGGTAAAATAAATATTGCACATGAAATCTCACATTTCACTCTATTAATGCTTATCTTCAAGTATGTCAATGAACTTCTACTACTACTTTTAAAAGTAGTTGAAATTTATGTCATCCTACTGAAGAAACAATGTACTTACTATCATCTGATTAAACACTATCACCTCTCAGATTTTCAGAATGCACCTCTAATGTAATTTTCACACATTTCACATACGAATTTAGATTTATATGAAGTAAAGACCTTTTGAAAAAATTATTATTCCTAAATCCAAAAAAGTTTGCAAAAGAAGTTAGGTAATACTTCAAAACTTTATATTTCATCAAATCAAAGTATTAAAAATAGACCAAATGGAAATGTTCTTAAGCAAAACATGTACGTAGGGGAGAGATTATTTAACTGAATATATTTTTCCATCTTGAGTCACAGTAATTTTAGCTCTAAAAGTAAATGTATGGAACAGTTAATACTAACTTCAGGTACGCCACAGTAATTATCTAATTACTGGAGTAATTTCTGAGAAAATACTGGAGTACTTTCTGGTAATATTCCAGTGGTAGAAACCCACTGCAGGGGATATATCTCAACATTGTAACACTGTATCAATAGTACAGTTTATAGTCTTATGGTTGACTTGGATCTGAATAGCAACATAAGTAATATTACTGTTTTACTGTTGAGTAAAACTAAAACTTTATACATCAAATAATTCTGAGCAATTACTAGAAGAGAAACTAGATTATTGCTGTGCTTAATAGAATGAGGAAGACCAGGCAATGGGGTTCTGCGTAGAAGCAGACACTGCGACACTAGAAACATAATTTTTTTTAAATACCCAGATCAGTACCACAACATTTACTTCCCTGGCTCAGGGTATTAATAAATTCTAATAAAGAGAGATTCTTGTCAACGTTAGAACCAAATAGTTGTTACACCTAAAAATTATTTTTCTTGCTCACGATTTATTGTGTTCAATATTGTGTATAAATAGAATTTATTTCATTGTGAAGATTTAGTCTTTTTAAATCTAATATCTTTAAAAAGAATACTGAGTTAAATAATAGGTTCAAGTATTCTGAAAAACAGGTCCATCATGTAAAATAAAAAATTTTTCAAAAACACTATTAATAGAATCAGTTGCATCCAAATTTCAACTTCAACTATGCCAATTTCATTTTAAAAAGTCAACATATTAACCTATTTCTTTAAAGCTCACACCATTTGGACTTTAAAGAGGGTCACAGATTAATTTTTTTCCCAAAATGTGACTACTGAAACATCATTATAAAGTCAGCTTCAGTAAAAAAAAAAAAAAAAATCTTGTCTATAATTTTAGCATCACAAATTTTCAAGAGAAAAATTGCTTGGCCATCATTATTCCTCCACAGTATTTTCCCCCTAGCGTGGTGTACAAAAGAAACTCACGCTTTAAAGTGATTCTCAATTTTATCTACAGGTTTTCCCATTTTAAATAAAATACCAAAGTGGAAACTTCTCAGAAATGAAAAGCACAAAAGCCAAAAGGTGACCTCCCAGTGTAACATTTAAAATGAAATGTGTTTATTCGACAAATCTGTTCCTTCACTCTCCTCTAAGGCCGGGCTTATTAGTATCTTTCACATAGCTGAGACCTTGCCCACTCAGCGGCTTTCCCCTTCTTTCGCATTAACCTTTACCCTGAAGCAGGACTACGCATGTTATCACAGCAACCACACTGAAAGGAAGCTTCAGAGGGATTAGCGATGGAACGGACTTTGCATTTCTTGTCAAACCAACCGAGTGGTTCATCTTAGCTGCTCACCAAAGAACAGCAAGGGCTTTCCCCAGACAGGACAGAGAAAGGGCAGCACATCCACATGTAGCGTCTCTGGGGAAATGGGACAAATATAAAATGAATCCCCGTCTTAGGAATTGTTAAACACAAAGTGCAATCAAACAGCACGATCACAATCCCCAAACTATGGGAGAAAAATCCTCCACCTGTTTCCTTCTAAAGAGAAGAAATTATTCAGTAATCACTCCTCTTGTTTTAAAGTAATAACAACTTAATATTTGAATAGAATTCCAACAATGGTAAGATCAAACATGTAGAACCTTATGTAGGAGAAGAAAATGAAGAACTCTGTAAACACTAATTAATATAGTATCTGAATAAAAAGTAGAAAATACGTTTGAGCATATTGCTCTAAAATACTAGACTTAGTGCCTTTAAATAATTGAGACAATAGTTACTAAAAATCAACATGAATGAACCTATTTAATTGTATGATAATGTTTTTATGAAAGGTGACTGTAGGAAGGGCGCTAGTTCCATTGATGAAATGCAGTCTTCTTTCAGGATGTAATACTGCAAATAGAAACTACAGAAACATGCATGTATGTCTCTACCCATATCTTCCCTTGGTGAACTTTTATTAATGTTATACCTGGAGTATTTTCCTGCCAGTGAGATCAGTTTATCTCACTTTATGACCTCTTATAATAAACTGGAGGTTCAAAATCACACAATTAGTAGATGGTTTACCCAGGATCCAAGTCTACGCCCTGCACTCTGATGCTTGCACTCTTTTCTCTGCCTTAGAATCAAAGGATATAAGTCAGAGTTATGCTCTGTGTATGAGAGGTACCAACTCACTTGGTGGTAGTGTCCTATAAGCAAAAATAAAATCTTCTCACCCAACCTAAAATTCATTTCAAATATTCCCATACTGAACTCAAACTTAAGCTCATAATTTCCATCACAGCATTTTAAAACTGCAGTCACAAGCTTCTTTCCAATCTTGTTTCACTGATATACCATTAAAAGTTACCTTTCTACATTTCACTTCTTCTTTATAATTGGTAAAACTGATCCAAAATACATCCCATTTAGTTAGAATCTTAGCAATTTGATACCATTTAATTAGTTATTTTTATTTGTGGATCTGTCTCTTTCTTAAAAAGAGTATTTTAGTTTCTGACTGACTCTAAGGGCATATAAATGGGATCCGTGCAGGGCCAGGTGTCTTAGCCTCCCCAGGCGGCTCAGCAGCCTCTGGACTAAAGGTGGACAGGACTTGGAGGAGGGAGAGGAAGGGAACTTACATTGCTGTTCATCGCTCATGTCGCCACACTGATCTGTGAAGTCACACACATTGTCAGGAGGCAAGGAGACCCCACTGTCACACTGAAAGGCTTCCGTTCCTTCCTGAACCAGTACAGAGGTGAAAACGCAGGAAATCCAAAGGATACCAAAAGCTTCATTCTTCAGGAAAGCTAACATTCTGGCCAGGCAGAGGAGCATTGCTTGAAACGTCTTCTTAGAGATCAGGCCGTTGTAACGGGTGGGTTCATAATTAAAAACATTCTTTCTCTTTTCTCTATTTTTTGATTTCCAGATTTGCCTCTTATGACTGAAACTGCTGGTAACTATCCGCAACTCTTAACAAATGAGTCCAAGGCAGTTCATTTACTCTTTCAGGGGAGTGTCTTTAGAAAATATTTAACTTGAACAATTGCACCATTTCTCTATCTAGCTAAGCATAGATATTTATTGCCCTATGTATACCATGTTTAAACAATTTAAGCCCTTATGATAAATTTTTCTTTCAGGACATAGCATTAACTACTAAAGGGCAGGCACATAAATGGGAGGAAAATTACAATAAAGTTATAAGTAACATAAAGGTTCTATATTAATTCCTATGCCTAATCATGTTCATGTAATTTAGAACATTATTGTCACTAAAACTCATTCAAATACTTCAGGTCCAATTATTAGAACTGTTTCATGAGAATGAAATGCTTGTCCTCTATCACTGAATGGAAACTTTGCATTGCTTGCTTAGATAAACTGAAAACCACAGGATTTTAAAAACTGAAGGGACATCGGGGATCATTATTTTCCAAACCACATTACTTGGACCCAAGAAAGTTAAGGGATACTTATGAGGAAATACAGTAATTTGGTATTAGAAACTGGAATTCAAATATCCTGCTACCGAGTGCAGTGTTTCTTCCTCTGCAGTACACGGATTTTCATGTCAATTCATCTTCATGTGCTTTTACAAGTGAAACATACAATTTCAGGATCCATATTCAGAATGAACAGTACAATAAAGTTCAGAACACCTGAACTTTATATTATAAATAATAAAATTTTATGAAGGTGAATAATTATAGAAATTATATGGAGTTAAATATTCAAAATATTCCTTTATACTTGATTTCTTAAAGGCATCTTGAAGTTCTATTCAACTATCTTATTTTAATTTCTGCAATATAACTGCAAGAGACAGAGACACCAAGACTATAAGAAGCAACTGGAGAATGCAGGGTGGAAAGAACCATAGATCAGGGACAGAAAACGCTCCTGTGCTTTTAAAGAAGATACAAAGAAAGCAGATTTTCCAAATATTCTAAGAAAAAAGACTCAGTAAAAACAATGATCTAAGATATGAGCATTCAGGATTCTAGGAGGAAAATCCATAATTTGCCCTATTATAATTGACCACTCCACACAATTTAGCATTTCACTGCTCTGTGCTCCATTCTAATTTCAGAAATATTTATTCTCCTTACCTCTCTACTTTGTAAATGAATTCTAAGAAACACATTGCCTACTTCTCTCTCTTTGTGTATCTCTTAAATGTTGACTATCCTTATAGTTCCACATTAGTCCTCCTCTCTGCTCAGATTATATATATTTCTAGGTTTTCTCTTCATGCTCATAATTTCAAGTAATATCTATACATTGTTATCTCCCAAATCTATATCTGAAGTCCTGATATGACAAGTTACTCAAACCAGTATCTTAAGTGTTCTTCCAGAACACACACACACACACACACACACACACACACACACACAAAACACATAGCCTAATTGACTTGCCTACTTGAATCAAAAACTAATTTCATCTTCCTTCCCCCCACCCAACCAACCAGTCTGTCTTTACTCCCCTATTCGATATTTCAGTGAACGGCGCCTTCTTCTGTCCATCTTGCCAAGCCAGGATCATATATGTTGGTCCTGGCCATTCTACCCATCAATCATCAAGTCTCACACATTCTATATATGTCAAGACTCCATCAATTCTCAACTCAGCAACACCCTGAACCAGATGTTTCCACTACCCAAAACTCATTTCCCATTCTTCAGGCAGAGTGATCATTCTGAAGCATAAGGCCACTCCTACATTATTTCCGAAAGTGCCATATTTCCTAGCACGGCTTGCAAACACAGCTTACCTTCTGCAGTTCACTGCTGATTACATCTTCCTCTGCGTTCTCAATCAAGATCTTACTCAGTTATTACACTAGCAGTTTTCTGAACATGCCACCTCTAGACTCCAGATCTGAGATCCCTTTCCCACCCCAAGCACCAGGTGAATACTAATTATTCTTTAGTTTCCAGCTTCAAGGACTACCTCTAAAGTATCCTGGCTTATTTTCTCAGGCTGAGTTATATTTCATTCCTGGGGTGTCTCACAGCCTTCTGTTCTCACTGATCTTAGCACTTCTGGGGCTGGTGTGGTCATTGCATGCTTACTTCAGTGATTCCTCCGTTAGTCTGTAAGACTGGAGCTGGATTGTGACTTTCTCACTATTGTATCCCCAGTTACTAGCAAAGTTCCTGGCAGATAGATGTTGCTCAATAAGTAATTCCTTATTGAATGTAATTTATGAGGGCTTACCATCATTTCAATTTTTGCTAGGCACATGTAAATAAATGCAAGATGTGAATTTTTTTTTTTTTTTTTTTTTTTTTTTTTCTTTTC